>NC_056729.1:1733710896-1733963396 GCF_019279795.1 Protopterus annectens | reverse complement strand
TAACCCATTGTAAATAATCACTTTGTTTTTATAATTGTTTGCTAACTTCTGTGTAATCTATGTAAGTTTGTCTATGTGGAGCTTTTCTCCCCAGGCCTCTGCTGAAAATGGACATGTATCCAGTTGGACTATCCCGGTAAACAAATGTAAAATAAAATAAATAAATAAATAAAATATTTATTCCTTAATTACATCAGAAAACTAAAATAGAAATAATGTGAAACTAACAATGAATAATGCAGAGATCACCAGGCTAAGTGATGGTAGCAAATATTTATTTATTTAACATTTGTTGACCGGGAAAGTATGACAGGACAGGGCCTGTTTTCAGCAGAGGCCCAGGGAAAATGCTCCAGATGCACATCTTTTTAATGTGGGAAGAAACCAGAGCACCCAGATGAAACCCACAGCAACACAGTGAGGACACACATGCTCCGCACAAAAGGCACCCCAGCTGAGAATCAAACCAGAGAACATCTTGCTGTGAGGTGACAACACAAACCACTGTGCCATCACTATGCTTGCAGAAATATTTTAAACAAACTTCAGAATAACAAATAAAGAGTACTCTAAAGACCCATACCTCTCAACTGTCCAGAATTTTTCCCTGATATTTTTTGCCTGTTCCTTAAGAATGTGTGGTTTTGTAGCAAATCACTGAGGACTAAAGTCACTAAATAATGACATACATTTGAGTTTTCTAACACTCAGAAAATGTATAGTAACACCAAACTTATTATTCTCAAAACCTTCTACATTTTTAAGAGCAATATTTAATATCTGTCCCTGATTCTGGCCCTTCAACCCACCAGTATTTTTGGCTTTGTCTAAATTTCTTGGACTTAGATGTTGAGAAGTATGTGAAGACATGAGGAAATATTTCTTTAAAAATTACAAATATATACCTGCAGCATACTGAGGCTATGATATTAAAACGAGGTTAAGGGTAAGTTATGTCTTGTCACAGCCCAGAGAGTCTAGAAATGTCTAAAGAGGAAGATTGCAAGTTGTCTGTTGTCAAAGTGTTGTTAGATCTGGGCTGCCTAGGTCACTGCACCTAGGACTTGAAGAAGATGCGACAGTTGGGTTTTACTTTTGTCTTCTGACTCATCCCTACATTCCAAATAAGTAAATAATTAAACAACTAAATAATGGCCTTGGAATAGACATATTTTGAGATTGTGCTGTAGATGCTTTCTGCCACATAAAAGGGTGCAGTGGGCTTACCCTACCTGCAATGAATGTCTTGTGTGCTTTGTGACCTCAGGATTGTCAGTGTTTTGAATCTTCTATCTCCTGAGGCTTTAAACCTTTTCTAGGTTGTCATTAGGCAAGCAAGTCTAGAGACCATGAAGGAGCTTATTCCAGTTTTTTCCTAGCTCTCCCTGAATGCTTTCTAGTTATGTGACTTTGGAGTCTCACAGTAGGCAAATGGATGACGAGGGAATCAAACCCTGGACTACAGTAAACAGTTTTTAAAGGGTTAAAGGCCTTAATCCCCCGTGTTAACTGTCATATTTTAGATTAATAACATGTTGACTAAAGAATGCGTATTTAATCATAGTAAACTCTCAAACTGGGACAAGACAACATATTTAGTGGTTGCTTATACAGAATCATGGAAAACTTTACTTACCTCCTATTAATCAGTTTGAATAAAATGTTAGTATATGGGCGTGTGTCGGACATATTACAGGAGTCTGTAGTGGCACCAGTCCACAGAAATGGGAATTTCTGAGCTGAACTGAGGGTTGGTACAATGGCTAAGGTGTTTGCCTCAGAAACACAAAATAGAGCATTTGATTGTCACCTTTGAAAGAAAAATTGGCTAGGTTTATAATGGCCAACAAGGATAGCTATCCTAGTTTGCATCTACTTCACATGACTGAAAACTCAAAATACTGAAATTCATTTTACTGATAGCACAATAACTAAATTTCAAAATATTGAAAACTCATTTGATTGAGTATTATTATAGTGAAAGCTTATAATGCTATATTTCAAAATACTGAATTTTAAGCCACAGACATACACACTTGCAACACCACTGACTAACTCTTTCCAAAACTTAAAACTACTTACCTTCTTAACAGAAACCGGATGATATAAAACCAAACTAGGTGGGGGGCTAAGGCCCTCACCCCCTGATGTAGGGGACTGTGCCCCCACCCTCAACTATATATACTAACTCCAGGATTGCACTACAGTGGGGAAAAGGGCATATACCTTTTACTTACCTTACAGTACTGTAGACACTGCACTACTGCCAGGAGTACACAAAACATCTTCCATATTACTTTAGATACTTCCCATAAAAATGTAAAGAGACATTCCCACATTTAGAAACACTAATTTCTAAGCTACTATTGGTATTCTGGCAGACGGCACTTTAAGTTACTGTCATTTTATTTATTTTTTTTATTACAAGCGAGCACAGGTGAAGGAAAACACAGATCATGTCTATGACTTAAAATTCGGTATTTTGAAATTCAACATTGTAAGCTTTCGGTATAATGAGACTCAGTCAAATCAGTTTTCTGTATTTTGAAATGTAAGCATTCTGTATTTTGAGTTTTCAGTCATGTTACGTAGATCCCCTATTATTTACCTTTGGAGGTCTGGGGGTTGGTGTAATGGTTAAGGTTACCTCATAGACACACAGTACAGGGTTTGATTGCCACATTGGAAATCATGGCTATCTTTATAAGGTCCCCTGAGGACATTAGCATAGTAATCACATATGGAAGCAGGATGAATCACATCAAAACCAAGCAATTTCAGGTCTATCGGCCCAGCTGGTATTCTGCAAACAGTCATGAAGACATTCATAACGGTGCTTATCCTACAGGACACAGGGTTATAGTAGATATAGAACAGTACGGTTTGTTAAAGGGAGATCATATTGTTTGAATCCTATGGCATTCTCCTTTTTAGAGGTACACTCAACACTTGATGAACTACTTACAGGGTAAAGTCCATATCATGACCATTATCCCACAAAAGAGAATACTTTACAAATTGGTAGCATTAAATGTCAATTCTTATAAAGTTAAATGTGTAAAACACTGGTTAAACAGCTAGCACTGCTAACTGTGACCAGTGTGGATTGGATCTACCAATGTCAGGAACGCATATGGCAATGGTTCAAATTTAAAGTGTATATCTAGCGTCTTCAGTAAAATCATTGTACTATTACTGTACACTTTATCAAGTGTTAACTGGAGGAAAGCTCAACTCGTCAATTTAAATTCAGTAATGATGAACTTGTCATCAGAGTTTCACTTAGGAAATCACTTCCAGTGTGTTTTTATTTGCACACCAGCTGTGTTTTAGTGTGTGTGTGTGTGTGTGTGCGTGCGTGCGTGTGTGTGTGTGTGTGTGTGTGTGTGTGTGTGTGTGTGTGTGTGTGTGTGTGTGTGTGTATTTCTAAAATGTGATTTGATCACCTACACTGTAAAATGCTTTTTTATTGAAGCTTCAGCTAGCCAAAAGTATTTAAAATGTAAGGAAAGTGTGTATCACTTTACACTTGACTGTTTCAACCTGTTGTTGAATATAAGACTTCTGTATCTGAAATAACTTGAAATGATACAATTGTTCCTTACAATAAAAATATATATGATTAAAAATATTGAAGTATTCATAAAAGCTTCATATTTTGTTTCATATACCTTATTTAAAGTTGAACTTTACCTTTCTTAGAAAATTCTGCTGGGAGAGCTAACACCACCTCGGGAAATGTTATGTTAAAAACAAATATCAAAACAAAAAAGGTGACAGAGTAAGCAGTGCTTTCCAATAGTATTGAATACATTTTCTCCTGCTATGTTTTTGAGGAAGTTAATGACTGAGTTCTCCTGATAGCTGACAACCCAGTCTGAACTCTTTTTTGTTTGTTTTTGAATTTATTTCTTCTTCATCACTTATTTCCGAACCCTCTTCTATGTCCCCTTTATTATTTTTTTCTTTTATTTCTACTACTTCTAAATGTTTTTTCTCTTTGTTAAGTTTCTTCTCTTTCTTTTTCTTTACTGTTATTTCAGTTTTGCAATCCATCCATAAATGTTTTTGCATCATGCACCATTTCACCACAAACATAACATTTTCTTTTGCAGCAGTAGCGTTGTTGCCTCACAGCAAGAGGCTCTCCATTCGATTCTCGGCTGGAGTGTGGGGAGTGCCTTCTGTGTGGAGTCTGCATGTCCTCCCTGCACTTGGATGGGCGTTTGAAAGACATGCGTAAATGGGCGTGCCTTCGTTGAACGTCGAGCTGGCACCTCGGCGTTCGTGAAAATCTACTGCCAATCATTAGTGGACCAGAGTTCTGCTGTGGAGACCCCTAACCAGGAAAAGCTGAAAGACAACAATAACAGTAACTTATTAAATATCCTTCTATTCCACAAAGAAACATGTTTTGGGTTATCCAAATATTTTATAGTACCTCCATTCCCTTCCAAATTTATCATGTTTGATATGTGTATAATAAGCAGCGCTTAACGTTGTCACCTCACAGCAAGATGTCCTCTGGTTCAATTCTCAGCTATGGTGCCTTCTGTGCTGAGTCTGCACATCCTCCTTGCAATTGCATGGGTTTCCTCTGGGTACTCCGGTTTCCTCCGACATTCCAAAGACATGCGTCTGGATTATTTTTCTCTGGGTCTCTGCTGAAAATAGGCTCCTGTCCTAGTCAGAGTTTCCTGGTCAACAAATGCTAAATAAATAAATAAAAGCTTTTCTCTTTCTATTTTTAAATTACAATCCCATCCACCAGTCCATCATAACGTTTTACAATGTCCAGTCCTTTTTTACACAAAGGTTTTAAATGTCCTTTCAAAGTCTCTCTTTCCACCTCGCTTCGAATTTGTAAATGAATTTTCTTTTTGGTTTCCCTGTTAAATACTTTTATCACACAAAGATTCCACAGGTTGCAGTCTTTGTTTCAGATTCTCCAAGAAAATTGTCCATTTAAAAAATAGTCTCGGATATAATGTCACAAAATGTCTCTGTTAATAAAAATAAATGTTTTCATCTCATCTGCTTTTATGCCCAAAGGAGCTATTAAATTGTCCCACACTTCATACCTGTCCATTTCTTTGTCTTCTTTAGTTTGAATCCTTACCAAATACTTGCATTTTTAATTTTATTCTGCTGCCTTCTTTTTTGATACTCTACTTTTGCCTTCTCTTTCTTTCTCTGCATATATCTTCTATTCCATCTCACCACTATTCTTCATGTCTCTGCATCCTCCTTTTGTATTTTCTTCATAATATCCCCCTGGAAACATCTCCATCATTTTCTAGCTCACTCTACATCACCATTTCTTTACACAAATCATGCCGCAACCCTCCTGACTGGAAAGTTGTAATTATCCATCCATCCTTTGCCTGCTCATCTCCATCTCCTCCATTCCTCTCACAACTCCATTATCTCCTTCTCTCTATCTGCCTCTTTCTTTCTCTAGGCCACCTACACATCTGGAACAGAAACAGGAAGTGCTCATGCAAAATGGGTCCCGCTCACAACAACGAGTAGGGAAAGTAGCAAATATCAACATGGGATTGTGGTAGTCAAGCTTCTTCGAGAGTCATCAGATCATAAGCTTGACAGTCAAACCTACATTGTTCCTCTTCTCCAGATAGCTTGCCGTGATCATATAGTGGTTGATATTCTGTGTTGTGACCGCAGCAACCTCGGTTTGAATCTGAGTCATGACAGTGTGTAAAGTAGTGAGCATATCACTACTCATCATTTTTTTTCACTTAGCCGGTGAGGCAGGGGGGAGAGCTCCATCGGGGCTCTCACTTCTGGTTCCAAGCGCCCGGACAACTAGGCACAACTCACTCTGGGGACAGTGTCAGGTGGGGAGTTTGACTGGGCAGTGCACCTGTCAAAGAGTAATGCAAGTTTCATAAGGCGAGCTCAAGGAGTACAGAAACCTCATGTGGAGCGGGACAGTAAAAGCTTGCTTGATCTTGGTTTCAGTATGAATAAATCACTAAATCATCAAATCTCAAAATCTGGAACAATAAAAACATTCAGGTGGCACCCAAAATGCATGGAAAATAAGTAGAATATACAGCAATTAAACAGCAGTTTCCACAAACCATCATTTTGTGGAAAGACCTTGCTTTCCAGTCCCCCCGCCCTTCTTGCTGGTTATGTCCCTTGTCCTGCATCAGAGGGAAAACCACCAGTGACCACTCCTTTATCCTTCCTGGGATTGGGAAGTTGGGCTCCAAGTACTCACGGCTACAATCAGACCAGTCCACCAGTAACCATGATGATAGATGAACTATGGTTATCAATGTAGCAGATGGGAAATTAACATCTGCAGCACAGAGTTATTGTGATAAACATCTGCAGCACAGAGTTATTATGATAAACTGCTGCACAGAGTTATTGTGATATACATCTGCAGCACAGAGTTATTGTGATAAACATCTGCAGCACAGAGTTATTATGATAAACTGCTGCACAGAGTTATTGTGATAAACATCTGCAGCACAGAGTTATTGTGATAAACTGCTGCACAGAGTTATTGTGATAAACATCTGCAGCACAGAGTTATTATGATAAACTGCTGCACAGAGTTATTGTGATAAACATCTGAAGCACAGAGTTATTATGATAAACTGCTGCACAGAGTTATTGTGATATACATCTGCAGCACAGAGTTATTGTGATAAACATCTGCAGCACAGAGTTATTATGATAAACTGCTGCACAGAGTTATTGTGATAAACATCTGCAGCACAGAGTTATTGTGATAAACTGCTGCACAGAGTTATTGTGATAAACATCTGCAGCACAGAGTTATTATGATAAACTGCTGCACAGAGTTATTGTGATAAACATCTGCAGCACAGAGTTATTATGATAAACTGCAGCACAGAGTTATTATGATAAACTGCTGCACAGAGTTATTGTGATAAACATCTGCTGCCCTACTTTGTGGTCCTCAGCAGCTGTATCCACATGATCATGATACCCAAGGTGAAGTTTGTACTACTAGGGAAAATGTGGCCAGGGCATCAAGGAACTTTCCCTACTCATTGTTGTGAGCGGGACCCATTTTGCATGAGCACTTCCTGTTTCTGTTCCAGATGTGTAGGTGGCCCAGAGAAAGAAGGAGGCAGATAGAGTGAAGGAGATAATGGAGTTGTGAGAGGAATGGAGGAGATGGAGATGAGCAGGCAAAGGATGGATGGATAATTACAACTTTCCAGTCAGGAGGGTTGCGGCATGATTTGCGTAAAGAAATGGTGATGTAGAGCGAGCTAGAAAATGATGGAGATGTTTCCTGCGGGATATTATGAAGAAAATACAAAAGGAGGATGCAGAGACATGAAGAATAGTGGTGAGATGGAATAGAAGATATATGCAGAGAAAGAAAGAGAAGGCAAAAGTAGAGTATCAAAAAAGAAGGCAGCAGAATAAAATTAAAAATGCAAGTATTTGGTAAGGATTCAAACTAAAGAAGACAAAGAAATGGACAGGTATGAAGTGCGGGACAATTTAATAGCTCCTTTGGGCATAAAAGCAGATGAGATGAAAACATTTATTTTTATTAACAGAGACATTTTGTGACATTATATCCGAGACTATTTTTTAAATGGACAATTTTCTTGGAGAATATGAAACAAAGACTGCAACCTGTGGAATCTTTGTGTGATAAAAGTATTTAACAGGGAAACAAAAAAGAAAATTCATTTACAAATTCGAAGCGAGGTGGAAAGAGAGACTTTGAAAGGACATTTAAAACCTTTGTGTAAAAAAGGACTGGACATTGTAAAACATTATGATAGATGGGGTTTATGGACTGGTGGATGGGATTGTAATTTAAAAATTGAAAGAGAAAAGTTTTTATTTATTTATTTAGCATTTGTTGACCAGGAAACTCCGACTAGGACAGAGCCTATTTTTAGCAGAGACCCAGAGAAAAATAATCCAGACGCATGTCTTTGGAATGTCGGAGGAAACTGGAGTACCCAGAGGAAACCCATGCAATTGCAAGGAGGATGTGCAGACTCAGCACAGAAGGCACCATAGCTGAGAATTGAACCAGAGACCCTCTTGCTGTGAGGTGACAACATTAAGCGCTGCTTATTATACAGATATCAAACATGATAAATTTGGAAGGGAATAGAGGTACTATAAAATATTTGGATAACCCAAAACATGTTTCTTTGTGGAAAAGAAGGATATTTAATAAGTTACTGTTATTGTTGTCTTTCAGCTTTTCCTGGTTAGGGGTCTCCACAGCAGAACTCCGGTCCGCTAATGATTGGCAGTAGATTTTCACGAACGCCGAGGTGCCAGCTTGATGTTCAACGAAAGCACGCCCATTTACGCATGTCTTTCAAACGCCCATCCAAGTGCGGGGAGGACATGCAGACTCCACACAGAAGGCACTCCCCACACTCCAGCCGAGAATCGAATGGGAGAACCTCTTGCTGTGAGGCAACAACGCTACTGCTGCAAAAGAAAATGTTATGTTTGTGGTGAAATGGTGCATGATGCAAAAACATTTATGGATGGATTGCAAAACTGAAAATAACAGTAAAGAAAAAGAAAGAGAAGAAACTTAACAAAGAGAAAAAAACATTTAGAAGTAGTAGAAATAAAAGAAAAAAATAATAAAGGGGACATAGAAGAGGGTTCGGAAATAAGTGATGAAGAAGAAACAAATTCAAAAACAAACAAAAAAGAGTTCAGACTGGGTTGCCAGCAGCCAACTGTATGAGCCATCTTAACTCTGCATACTCTGTATCATTGACAATGTCCCCCTTTTTTTTATACTGTTGGCTGCTGACAACCCACCTGGGTTAAAGAGTTCTGTACCTTTAAAACCAGCCATAAAGAAAAGGCAGGTCAAGTATAGAAAATAATTGATTGCTTCAAAAAATGTTTTAATATTTAAAGACTGTCATGGTTATGTGAAGTTTGTCTGATGAAGGGCTGCGCTTATGTTTTATAATAAAACACTACGGCCAGTTTGGACTTTGTTTCTTTTATTTTTGGATTGGTTCTTACAAAAGATTCGAGAGGAGTCCTTAAGGGAAGCTAAGAGGCATGTGTTTTACTACAAGAAGAAATAAATTGGGAGATAGTAAAAGAAAAAAGAATCCTATTGGCAAAAGGATAAAAGTCAGAAAAAGAAAATTTAAAGGGATATTTGGGAGTTGGTGTAATGACTCACACACATACAAGGTACAATATTTGAGTCTCACCTTTGGGAGGAGAATTGGATAGACTTAGAATAGAATGGCTCATTAAGGCAGCTAGCCTAGTAAATAACTATGAACTTATGAAACCATGAATCTAAGGAAAGCAGAAATTGAAAAGTTTATAGTGCTTTCTGAAAATGTGAATAGCATTAAAAATATGGTAAGAATAATAGGGATTTTGGAATGGTGTAATACATGTCATATATATGCAATTATATTAGAAGATTTTTAACAAATGAAGAAAGATTACAAACAGAGAAACTATGGGGAGGGAAAATAATCTGGAATTTAGAAAATGAGAGATGTCCTGGAACAGCCATATTCTGTAGAAATACAGTAAATATATTAGATGGAACTTCAGTAAAAACAGGAAGATTAACCATTATAGATTTAAAATGGAATGAACTAGTATATATAATTATAACAGCATATGCTTATACCAGTTGTAAAGAAAGGGAAAGCGTATTTCATCAAAATTTAGACCATGTAGTGCTAAATATGAATATTATCATAACAGGAGACTTTAACTGTGATTTAAGAGAAAAGCATAAAAATAAAAGAAATGATATAAGAAAATATTAGAAGTTATAAGACATGACAAGTTAAAACTTTGGGATACAAATTCAAGGACTTAAAAAAGGGGTATGTATAGAACTGAATACATTTTTTATACTATCAGAAGGTTTAGTTCATCCAACTCACTCCAGAATTTTCCTTTCTCATCCATCACACACCCAACTTGCAGAGCGTATGCACTAACAACATTCATCATCACACCATCAAGTTCCAGCTTCATAATCATCACTGTGTCCCACACTTGTTTTAACTACAAAACACTCTTGTCATAATGTTCCTTCTAGATAATCCCTACCCCAGGTTGACTGTAAGGTGGAGTTCAGGGAAGGATCAAGACAGGCACTGGGTGGCAGTAAAGAGTTACCAGATACCTGCGAAGCCACAGCAGATGTGGTAAGGGATATAGCTAGAAAGCTGGTTGTTGTGACATCTGGACAGAGGAAGGAGGATGAGGAGACCTGGTAGTGGAATGAGGAAGTACAGGAGAGTATACAGAGGAAGAGGTTGGTGAAGAAGAAATGAGATGAAGATAGTAGACAGATGTACAAAGAGATGGGGCTTACGGTGAAGACAGAGATGGCAAAGGCTAAAGATAAGGCGTATGGTGAGTTGTATCAAAGGTTGGACGTTAAAGAGGGAGAAAAGTGCCTGTACCAACTGACAAGACAGAGGCACTGAGCTGAGAAAGATGTACAGTAGGTTAGAGTAATAAAGGATAATGAGGGAAATGTACTCACAAGTGAGGAGAGTGTGGTGAGCAGATGGAAAGAGTACTTTGAAGGGCTGATGAATGAAGAGAATGAGAGGGAGAGAAGGTTGGATGATGTGCGGATAGTGAATCAGGAAGTACAATGGATTAGCAATGAAGAAGAAAGGATAGCTATGAAGAGGATGAAGAATGGAAAGGCTGTTGGTCCAGATGACATACCTGTGGAAGCATGGAGGTGTTTAGGAGAGATGGCAGTGGGGTTTTTAACCAGATTGTTTAATGAAATCTTGGAAAGTGAGAGGATGCCTGAGGAGTATAGAAGAAGTGTATTAGTTCCAATTTTTAAGAATAAGGGTGATGTGCAGAGCTGTAGTAACTACAGAGGGATAAAACTGATCAGCCACAGCATGAAGTTATGGGAAAGAGTAGTGGAAGCTAGATTAAGAAGGGAGGTGATAATTAGTGAGCAGCAGTATGCTTTCATGCCGGGAAAGAGCACTACAGATCCAACATTTTCTCAGAGGGTGTTGATAGAGAATATAAAGAAGATGAGAAGGAGTTGCATTGTGTTTTTGTGGGCTTAGAGAAAGCATATGACAGGGTGCCTAAAGAGGTGTTGTGGTATTGCATAAGGAAGTTGGGATTGGCAGAGAAGTATGTAAGAGTGGTACAGGATATGTACGAGGGTAGTGTGACAGTGGTGAGATCTGCAGCGGGAGTGACAGATGCATTTAAGGTGGAGGTGGGATTACATCAAGGATCAGCTCTGAGCCCTTTCTTATTTGCAATGGTGATAGACAGGTTTACAGATGAGATCAGACCTGAGTCCCTGTAGACTATGATGTTTGCAGATGACACTGTGATTTATAGTGAGAGCAAGGAACAGGTTGAGAAGACCCTGGAGAGGTAGAGATATGCTCTAGAGAGGAGAGGAATGAAGGTCAGTAGGACTAAGACAGAATATATGTGTGTTTGTGTGAGAGGGAGGACAGAGGAAGGGTGAGGATGCAGGGAGTAGAACCGGTGAACGTGGATGAGTTTAAATAATTGGGATCAACAGTTCTGAGTAACAGGAAGTGTGGCAGAGAGGTGAAGAAGAGACTGCAGACACAGTGTAGTGGGTAGAGAAGAGAGTCAGGAGTGATCTGTGACAGACAGGTACCATTAAGCATGAAAGTGAAGGTCTACAAGATGGTTGGGAGGTTGGCATAATTGTTAAGGTGTTTACCTTATAGTCACAAGGTGCAGGGTTTGATTCTCACATGGGATAATTGGCTAGGCTTAAAATAGCCCACAAGGGCAGTTAGCCTAGTAGTAACCTATGAGCCTATGTTAGTGAGACCAGCTATGGTGTAGGAGTTGGAGACAGTGCCATTGATGAAAAAACAGGAGTCAGAGTTGGAGGTGGCAGAGTTAAAGATGTTAAGATTTGCATTGGGTGTGACTAGGATGGACAGGATTAGGAATGAGTATATTAGAGGGTCAGCTCAGATTGGATGGTTAGCAGACAAAGCCAGAGTGGTGAGATTGCATTGGTTTGGACATGTGCTGAGGAGTGATGCTGAGCATATTGGGAGACGGATGCTAAGGATGGAGCTGCCAGGTAACAGGAAAATGGAAAAGTCTAAGATAAGGTTTATGGATGTGATGTGAGAGGACATGCAGGTGGTTGGTGTGACAGATCAAGATGCAGAGGACAGGAAGAAATGGAAACAGATGATCCGCTGTGGCGACCCCTAATGAGAGTAACCAAAAGAAGAAGATCAGAATGTTTTTTGCTGATCAACTTGCAATATGGCTACAGATAAAGGAAAACAATGAATATATAAAAATAGACAAAGGAATAAAAAGGATAAATGAGAAAACATGGAGTGATGAAGGAAAGAGACTAATAATACAATTATGGAAAAATCATATTACAATGAGAACATTTTATAAAAATTGGTCAGAATAGTGGATGATATTTAAGGAAAAATATAAAAAATACTTTTTTACAGTGGCAATATGACGTGAGAAAAGTAGATAAAGAAATCATAAAATAACATAAAATTATGCATTTGAAGATTTAGAACATAATGATAGCAAGTACTTTGACAAAGAAAAAGAATTATATGAAAGAAATCAAGGAAAAAATACAAGAATTATTATACAAGAAAATAACTTTTACAAAGAAAAAGAGAAGGATTAAGTTACTTAAACATTCAGTAAAGGAAGATGGTAGCATAATGAGAGAAATAAAAATGTAAACGTAGAAATAGAAAGAACTCCGGAAAAGATTAGGAATAGTGTAGTACAATATCTATAAGGAATCTTTAAAGGATAAAAGGAAGGTAGTGAAAAAACATGTAAAGTAAAAAGGTAACAAAAAAAGTAAATAAAGAGTTGGAAAAGGAGATTTCGTTTATGAGCTAAAACTTTAGGGCAGGTAAATATAGATTTGCCTGCAGGATCAAAACATGTAAGGGATTGGCAAAAATATTTTTAAAGATTTTGAATGAATGGTTAAATGAAGGTTTTATGTACAAATAATTATGTAGTGGAATACTTAAATTCATATCGAAGAAGGAAGATACAAGACAATTAAAAACTGGAAACCGATAGTATTAAATAATAATGGTTATAAGATCTTTATGAAAATAATACAAAACAGATTTGAAATTAAAATGGAAAATATCATAAAAGACACTATACATAGTATAAAGAGAAAGGGTTGTCAAAAATTATTAATGATAGTTATAGAAACTGTGGATGATATTATGAATAGGAAATAAGAAGCAAAAAAATCATGATATGAGAGATGAATAAGGCATTTGATACAAGTGAACATGAAATCTGATGGGAAATAATGAAAAAATATATGTGAGAAAGTAAGGAAATTATGTATGTCAGAGTACAGCAAAAATAAAGTAAAAATACCTGTAAATGGCTGGTTAAACGAAGAGGTCCATACAAAGAGTGGTGTAAGAAAGGGATGCCCAATGAGCTGTATGCACTTTGCATTAGTTATGAATGTGATATTATGTAAAATAAGTTACAAAGTGAAGGAGGTGGGGTTTATCACACCTGAAGGGTTAAGAAATCCAGTTCTGTTAAGATATGCTGATGACATTATAATAATTGCAAAAAACAAAACTTGGATAAAAGAAGTAGTAATTTGCACAAATGTGTGTCTAGAGGTGATAAGGATGGCTTTAAATAAAGAGAAAATTAAAGGTTTAAGTGATGTCATGCAGATGGGGGTATATATTTTACAATGGGTGGAAGGCCTGCGTAATGGTAAAGGTGCGTACCTTAAAAACATAAGGTGCAGGGTTTGATTCTGACATGGGGTAAGGGCAGTTAGCCTAGTACTAACCTATGAACCTATGAATGAAATTTGTGTGTTAGTTGTAACATTTGGGAAGATAGATATAAGTAGAATTCTATGGGGAAAAAGAAATGGAAGAAATAAACCAAACCTATTTTTAGGTTCATAGGTTGGTGCTAGGCGATCGGCCCTAGGGCCTATACAAGCCTAGCCATAACAATTCCCTGGCTATTTCTTCCCACAATATTTACTTCCCTAGACCCCTGTCTAGAAGGGTGACTGACGTGATCCCTGGGGTGAATTTCCTATCTCCCATCCAATCGTCAAGGTTACTTTTGAAGAGGGCCAAAGAGGCACGCTTCTTGACACATATAGGCAGTCTATTCCAGAGTCTGGGGAGTCTCTGGGTCAGGAACCTACTTGAGAACATATAAATTAACATTCAGAAAAAAAGTTTATTTGATAAATTCAGTACTGATGGGAAAAATAGCATACTTAGCAAGTGAATTTATGTTGCCAACAGTAGTTGAAAAGTAATTATTGCAGATAATTGTCTTCATTTATATGGGGTTCTAGATTAAATGCAGTAAAAAGAAGAGCTTTGCTTGAAAACAAAGAGAAAGGAGGTTTAAGATTAATTAACCCAGTGGTATTTGCTGCTTCGTTAAATTTTATTAAAGTGGATAAATGAAAAAGATGACAGATTAGTAGTTAAATTGTATAAATATAAGTATGATAAATTGTCGGGTATGGTAAAATAGTAAAATAGAAAAGGAGTATATAAATTATGAATAACTAAAATGTTATCAAGAAAAGAAAATTGTGGAAAACAAAAATTCATGATATAGAAGATGAAAGAAAAGTATGGTATAAGAATGTAATGATAAAACATTACTATCTAAACCCATGGGAAAATCTAACAGATGAAATAATTAAACCTAGAAAAAATAAGAAGCAAATGGTATAATCAGAAAGTCAAATGTCAAGATGTTTTTGTGGAGACTGGTAATAAATAAATTTGCAATGAAAGGAAATATGTAATACATAAAGAAAAGTGATAGAATATGTTTACATTGTCAGGAAGAAGAAACTATTGAACATGTATTTTTGAAATGTGAAAGAGTAAAAAAGTTATGGAGAAAACTATATAAAGATTTCTCAAAGCTATAAAAGAAGTGGATAAAATCAATGTGAATATAGTTAAATATGGATGTTATAAGAATAGACATAAAGAAAATGTTAAAAGAAAAGATAAATTATTTTTTGTCATATAGGTTATATGGAGTGAAAGAATAAATGAAATTATGTTTAATGTTAAGTAGATTGTAGCAACAATATCATGCGTTCCGGCCCCAAAACCCGGACCACTCCACAAAAGGAGGGGGTGTATCCATATTCATAAAGGATACTCACACCTCCAGGTTGGTGGCAACGCATGAAGCTTCGGAAACCATCCAGGTGCAACTAACAATAGGCAAAACTGCTCTACAAATTGTAGCATGCTACAGGCCACCCTCTCAAACTCAGGAACCCCACACAGCCTTCCTGAAGACACTGGAGGGTATAAATGTATCTCCAAACACCATCATATTGGGTGACTTCAACTACCCGAATATAGACTGGGAACATTACTCAAGCCCTAACTTTCTAGCCCAATGGTTCCTGGAGTTCATAAATTCAAATGCCATGGAACAGCTAGTCACTGTTCCCACGAGAGGAGAAAATATACTAGATCTCATTGTCACAAACATGGGGACAAAATGCTCCACACGGAAGTATATCCCTCATTGGTGAGATCTGATCATAAACTAATCTCACTGGAAATCCACATCCCGCCCCACCCCAAACAAAAAGACCATAGTGAAGAACTTCTCTAAAGCAAACTTCACACTACTCAAGACTGGTGTGGTATCCTTCAAGGCCCCTGAGTCAGAGGAAACCACAACCCAAGCTCAGGAAGCCCTTACAAATGCCTTCTATGAACACCTCCAGGACTGCATGGATCAGGCAATCCCAAATAAAACCAAGACTCTTTCCACAAAGGGCAAACGTCCAGTCTGGTGGACCCCAGCCATTAACAAACTTTACAATAAGAGGAGAAAGCTATTACATGATAGAACAAAATCCATAAAAGGGAAGTCACCCCTGATCATTATTAGTAAAAAAATACGAGCACTCATAAAATCAACTAAGGCCAATTTTGAGAGAAAAATTGCCATGGATTCAAAGGACAATCATAAGGCCTTTTTCAGCTATGTTAGGAACCTGGGTGGAAACTCACAGATATGCTCAGAATTAGTCCAAAATGATACAAAATCACTGAACCCACAGACATTGCCAACATACTGGCAGACAGGTTCAGTGCAAACTTCACCCCCTCCCCTAAAGGAGAGATAACTATCCCAGCCGAGTGTAGCCTCCCGGACATCTCAAATGCGCAGGTGAAAGCTGCTCTCTCTAAAGCTAAAAACACAGCATCAATGGGACCGGATGGTGTCCCCGGCTGTGTGCTACATGAGCTAAATGAGGAATTAAACCCGCACATAAGGCAGCTGTTTAATCTCAGCCTTACCACAGGATACGTGCCCAAGGAGTGGCGACGGCAACTGTGGTCCCACTCCACAAAGGTGGCGCCTCACGGACCCTGGTAATTACCGCCCCATAAGCTTAACAAGTCTAGTCTGCAAAGCTATGGAGAGGATCATAATGGAGCTCATAAACAAAGATATAGGGGACTTGCAGACATTGGACCCGACCCAGTTTGGCTTTGTCAAGGGAAGATCATGCCTTTTGAACTTGGTCGACTTCTTCAAATAGTCACCAAGGCCATTGATGAGGAAAGGCAGTCCATACAGCCTACCTTAACCTTGCAAAGGCTTTGAACACAATACCCCACTCGGGTATTGTAGAAAAACTTACCAGCTTAAATGTAAACCCATATGTCACAAGATGGGTTGCAAACTGGCTTAAAGACAGAACCCACAGGGTTAGAGTTGCTGGCGCTGTGTCAGACTCCAAGCCGGTCACAAGTGGTGTCCCACAGGGCTCGGTCCTTGGCCCCCTATTGTTTGGCATCTACTTCTCAGAAGTACAGGCCAACATGGGAGGACTTTGGCTGACAAAGTTTGCAGATGACTGCAAACTGGGCGCCATAGTGGAAAGTGCATCGGACACTGATATCCTTCAGAAGGGACTCACGGAAACAGATAGCTGGTGCCAGAGCCATGGCCTGAAGTTAAACGCCAAAAAATGTATAGTCATACCCTTCCGGGAAAACAAGGTAACCCCAAGCTACCATATAGGTGGCAATCCACTAAGCACAGAAGAGGTTATCAGGGACCTGGGGACCCAGGTTGACAGTGGCCTTTCTTTGACACTCACATTGCTAAAGTGGTTAGAAAGACCTTCTACATTGCCCACCTGATCATGAAGGGATTCACATCCAGATCTAGTGAGGTCATTGTTCCCCTGTACTCTTCACTTATCAGACCAATGATCGAGTACAATGCCCCATTCGGGATGTATCTCACCCGACATCTGCAGCAATTGGAGAGACCCCAAAAGTTCCTCACCAAAAGGATAAAGGGACTCCAAAATCTGTCATATGCTGCCAGATTGAAGAAACTCCAGCTCTATTCAGTCGCATACCGTTTGCTCAGAGGTGACATGTGCCTGACATACAAGGCCATGTCCAACCCGGAATTAATGGACATGCTCCACCTCAAAAAATCCAAATCCACCAAAACCACTAGAGCAAGCGACTTAAACCTTAGCACGGATATAAATAGGACGTGCTGGAGGGATAGATTTATCACTCAGAGACTCCCTATGCTGTGGAATAAAATCCCGGTCCATGTGAGGCAGAGCACCTCGCTGACTCTGTTCAAGAGAAATCTAGACCTGTGGATGGGAGATCGTAGGTTTACCCCGGGAATCATCTCTGGGTCACTGCTGGACAGAGGCACAACAAACTAATGGGCACAGTATTTTTTCATATAAGGGGTGGCGTAAGCCACAATAATTTGGGCTAGGCTTATAAATGCCTTAGGGCAGATAGCCTAGTATAAACCTATGAACCTATGAACCTAAGTAAAATCAGATGGTGGTTATGGAAAAAGGAGTGGGGGTCTAATAGAAATGAAACTTTAGTATGGTTGTAAGGAAAGTTGTGAATATGTGTAAATATATTTGTATGTCTATATATTTGTACATTTGTCAATAGATAAATATGTTGTAAATAAAAGTCAATTTTTGTATATACTCTTTCTGATAGGTGCCATCCTTTACATTATTTATTTTTATTTATTTATTTTACATTTGTTGACCGGGATAGTCCGACTGGATACATGTCCATTTTCCGTGGAGGCCCGGGGAGAAAAGCTCCACAAGGTATGATACAATATAGTTACAAAAAGTGAATTAGTAATGCAATATAAAAAATAGCAGAAAGGAGAAATAGGAAAATACAAAATTACAAAATTACATACGATTTAGTTACTATAACCTAACAGTTTAATTAGGGTTCTTAGTGCAATTATTACAGTAGTAGAATAGAAAAAAAAATGAGACAGAAATTAAGATGTAGTTCCAGTGGTGAGCAGATAGAAGCAACTTGATTAAGTGTCCCCTCTGAAGTTGTCCTATGGAGTAAGTGAAGTATCTGTTTGACTGATGGCATCTAATCTGGATGTATGCATGGGCAGAGCCATTTTGCCTTAAGATATTGTTTTAGAGTTTTTTTAAATTGATCAAGGGAGGAAATTAGCCTAAGGTTGTTGGGGAGGGCATTCCATAACTTTCCAGTGGTGTTAGCAAAGAGAGCTTCACCACCCATATTGTTGGATTTGGTGGTGTGGACAAGGTGTCTATTAGAGGAGCGAAGGCAGCTAAGATTGGAGTAAGGAATAATTATTGTACTCAGTGCCGGGGTTTTTTCAGGTTGTTTTAGGATTTTAAATGCTTCTGTGAGTTGGTTCAACTTGAGAAGATTGGGTAGTTCTAGCCAGTCTAGTTTTTTCAGATTAAGGCAGTGATGTGTTCTAAATGGGGATCCAGTTGCAAATCTGGCTATGTGATTATAAGAGGTACAGAGTTTGTTCAATTCACATTTGTTTAGGTAAGAAAGAACAGGAGAGGCATATAGGAGAGTAGAAAGAAGGTGAGTACGGGCAATGGCTAATTTGGCAAAAGGGGTGAGAAAGTTCTTTATTCTGTATAAGGATCCAAGTTTCTTATTTACAGTCTTAATAGTTTGATTGATATGCATGTCAAATCTAAGTCTGTTGTCAATGACAACTCCTAGTAGTTTTGTATAGGGGTCAGGTGAGATGATGGTTCCATTATTGGATTGAATGGTGAGATGTGTGGGAAAAGGAGAAGCAATTTGGTTTTGTTTGGGTTTAGGATGAGTTTACGCTCTGCAAGCCATTTTTTGACTGTAGTAAAGCAGAGTTGGGTGGCTACTTGTAACTTGGATACAGAGACATCAGAACATATAAGGGTTGAGTCATCTGCATATTGGATACACGTGGCTTCAGGGATAACTGAGTGTAGTTCATTTATGAAGACTGAAAAAAGAAGGGGTCCTAGAATAGAGCCTTGGGGAACGCCTATGGTATTAGGTAACAGGTGTGAAAGCTTATTGTGCCACTGGACAGCTTGTTGTCTTCCAGAGAGGTAGGCATGGAACCAATTGAGGGCTGAGCAATCTAGGTAAAGGGATTCCAATGTATGGAGAAGTAATTGGTGGTTTACCATGTCAAAGGCCTTTGACAGGTCCAGAAAGAGGGCAGAGGATATTTTTTTATTGTTCCGGTTTTGGTTAATTGTATCAGTAAAGGAGAGTAGAGCTGTGGTCATACTATGGTGAGGTCTGAAACCATGCTGGGAATTGGTCAACAGATTGTTATGGGTAAGATAATGAATAAGTTGTTTATGTACACATCTTTCCATAATTTTGGCTAGCGGTGACAGTATAGCTATTGGTCTGTAATTTGATAATTCTGTGGAGGCACCACCTTTATGGAGTGGAATGACATAAGATATTTTCCAAATAGAGGGGATTGTGGCCTCGGTTATGGCTCTATTGATTAGAATAGATATAGGGTAGGCTATAACATCTGCAGCTATTTGCAGGTATTCAGCTGGTAGTAGGTCTGCAGAGAGGGTAGTTGCTTTTAGTTTCTTTAGTAAGGCTCTGATAAAGGATGTAGGGATGGGCTGGAAGGTAAAATAGGGAAGTGATTTTACTGCAGTGTTTTTAAGAGAAGAGGAGGAGGGGGGTAGTTGGTTGACTACAGACTGAATAGTCTCGGTAAAGAAGGAATTGAAATTATTTGCTATTTCTACTGGGATTTTGCCAATGAGTGTCCCAGGGGTAGGTGTTGTTGATTTGCCAGAATGGAGAAGGTTATTTAAACCTGCCCAGAATTTCTGGGGGTTATTTTGGTGTTTATGTTGTAGGTGACAAAAGTAGTTTTTTTTGTCCAGGGTGATGGCTTTTTTCGTCTCATTTCTCAGCTGTTGGAATTTGATACGGTCTATAGGTACCTTAGTAGTTCGCCATTTATCCCATGCCTTGTTTCTAAGTTTGATTTTGGTTTTGGACTCTCTTGTTAACCAGGGTGCTATCCGTACCTTAACTCTGACCTGTCGTTTAGGGGCATGATAGTCAAGAATCTTGAGGAATGTGTCAGAAAAGAGAGACACGCCCTCGTCAAGGGGGAGGGAATTTAGCCTAGACCAGTTGCAGGATTTGAGTTCAGTTATGAATTTTGTTGGGTCAAAGTTTTTTTTATTTCTTACAAGCCTGTGTATGGGCAGGGTTGTGCTAGAAATTTTGTCTTTTATTATGAATGTAACTAGATGATCACTAAGTTAATTTGGGAGAGTCCCAGTTGTATATTTATGGGTATGACTATTTGTTAGTATCCAGTCAAGAAGGCTCTCTTTTTGGTTTGCATTACCTAACCTAGTAGTAGAGGCTATGTTTTGGGAGAAACCATGCAGGTTTATAAGAATGGGATTTGTGTGTGATGAACATTGGGTCCAGTCAATATTGACATCACCTAGAACAATAGTTTCTTGAGGGTAATTGGTAGCTATCCAGTTGAGAGTATTCTCCAAAGTTTCTAAGTTTTTCCCGGGTGGGATATAGGTTACAATTAGATTAAGGCTTTTTTGGTTGTTTAAGTATAATTTTAGAGCTAGTGATTCTGCATTTGAGACCTGAGGTGGTTGGATGGGATTCATAATGAGATTAAGCGTACTTCTGTACAAGACTGCTATTCCACCACCCCTTTTTTTTATGCGATCAACCCTAATTATGTTATACCCAGGTGGAATGATCTCAGTGTCTTTAGTAGCTGGTTTGAGCCAGGTTTCTGATAAACACATAATGTCAGGGAGGTAGGTAGCTATCATTGCATGTAGATTATGTATCTTATTGTTTATACTTCTTATGTTTAGGTGGCAAATGAGAAGGGAATTAGTAGACCTGTGGGATAAGGTTGAGCTTGTAGAGTCAGGGGTAGGGGATGGGCCTGGATTCGGGTGTATGTCACCATCCTTAGTTATATTTTTCTTCAGGTGGTCTAGGAGTCTTAAGAGTTTAATAATTAATTTTAGCCCAATTTTTGACTTAGGTGATTTTGGAACTGTTTCAGCAAGATACAGGGTGTTAGTGGTTATTATTTTTGAGGGGTAAGAGAAAGGAGAGAGTTCAGCGGGAAGCAGATAAAGGGGGGTACTTGTTTGTTCCTTGGTGTAGTAGAAGCCTGAGAATTGTTGGTCTTCATATCTAGTTAGGATATAAGGGATGATTATGAATGGTAGAATAAGAGGGATAATATAGATCTTTGCCTTGGACATGGTAAATGAGAGGTAACTTTTCCTAGGTTGAACAAAACCCTAGAAGAGTTCAATTGGATAATAGTTGGGGTAATGGGAGGCGGAGGAGATAACAGGGAGTTAATTAAGATTGGTTCTCGGGTTTAGGAGGTGTGGTTAGGTGGCTATAAATGTAGAGGTAGTGGGGGCGGGTGGAATAAGGGGGCAGGGAGGGGAAGTAGATAAGACCCTGGGCTAACAGGTTAACATCTCATCCAAAGGATGACATACTCAGGAATGCAGCACCCCCCCCCCACCATGGTGTACTGTAGTGTCAGCATTCTACCTCCCTGATGTGGAAATAGAATCCACAACCTTTTGTATCAAAGGTGAGTGTGCTACCAGTTGTGCCACTGACACTACATGAAAGTGTCATACTGTCCAGTCTGTTCTTAGCAAGAAGGGAAATGGTGGCATTTGGCTGGGACACTATTGAGTAGTAGAACATGAAATTTGAGAAAAATCCTGAAGCTTGCAGATGTCATGGCCTCTGAGGAGGATATGCCAGAAGCAGACTGTAGAATTGGATTGATTTTAGTAGAGGAGGTTACTGGATCAATTAAATTATTTTTACTCTAGCAAGGTTGGGGGATTGGGTGAAAGGCAAGCAGAAATCCTGAAGGACTGAACATTGTTGGGGATGTCATGCTTAGCATGACTTTTTAGTGTTGGGTGGAAGGAAAGAACAATACCTTTTGAGTAGCAAATTTTGGAAGAGGTCTCCATTTTTCAAAAAGATGGGTGGGGGGGATGTGTTCCAATTACAGAGGTATCATGGTTTTCTGTCTCCCTGGAAACCATAGGTCATGATCCTGGAATGGAGACTTCATCCAATAGTCAAGCCTTAGATTAAAAAAAGACACAATGTACTTTCTATTCTGACATGAAGCAGTAAATTATCATCAATTTGTGCTTGTACAAATTTTGTAGGTGCCATGGCACCTTTCCATTACTGGCTATGTCTGTTATGTGGATTTGAGGAAGAACTATAAATGTTTATCCTGAAATGTCTTGTGGGAACTGCGACAAGAGTATTGTGTCCGGTACATGTTGTTGCATACAATCCCTGTAGAAATGAGAGTTGCATCCAAATTTTTGGAGTTAAGTTAAGCTTTCTTAGGGTTTGTGTAGGACTCATCTTTTTCATTTGTGATATCGATGGGCAAGATATCAAGGCACAGCCAAGGACTAGACAGTACTGAGTCTGGAGATGCTTGTCACTGCTTTGTTGTTTGCTCGTTTTGTTATCCTCTCAGCCTCAAGTGACTGCGATCTCCAATTTGCACTGGATTGATTCACTGCTGAGTATGAAGTGAATGCACCTTGCCCAATAATGTGACATGATACATTCTGTCTCTAAATCAAGTATCATGCTGTTTAACATAACCATGCATTCAATATTTGGCCTGATGAGGGAAGAGTACAGAGAGATTATAACTTATTTTTTTCTGGCTGCAGTGCCTAATATGGAATGCCCTTCTTACCACTGTGGAGACATGGTGATCAAAGGTAAGGTTGCTGTCAACCTATGTACCCAGATCTCTCACCACTGAGTGTGTACTTAGGGTGTTGTTATTGATGTGGTAGTTAGTAGGAACATCACACTTAACAAAAGTGATAATAATACTTTTTTTTGTATTGAGTTTAAGACCATGACTTTGGCACCAATCATTTGTTTGTGCAAGATCCTCTTGTAGGATGTTGACATTGTTTGGAGATTCTATGACCACTCCCAATTTGCAGTCATAAGCAAACTTTGTCAGCCACAGACCTTTAGTTTTTACCTTGTACTTCAGAAAAATAGCTTCCAAACAGCAGAGGTCCCAGGACTGATCCCTGTGGAACACCACTGGTTACAGGTTTGCTGTTGGAGGTGGATTCCCCTATTTTGAGTATATGGGCTCTATCAGTGAGCCAGTTAGTAACCCATCTAATTATGTAAGGGTTGATACCTAGCTGGGTGAGTTTATCAATGATGCCTGAGTGATGGATAGTTTCAAAAGCCTTAGCTAAGTCTAGGTAGTCTGTATGCACAAGTTTCCCCTCGTCCAGGGTCTTGGTGACTGTCTTGAAGAAGTTCACCTTATTTAACAGGCATGATCTCCCTTGGACAAATCCAAACTGAGTAAGGTCAAGTGTTTGGAGATTACCTATATCTTTGTTGATAAGTTCCATGATGATTCACTCCATGGCCTTGCAGATAAGGCTAGTCAAGCTAATAGGTCTATAGTTCCTGGAGTCAGTTGAAGCACCACCTTTGTGCAAGCGGATAACAGTGGTCATTTTCCATTCAGCTGGGATGAAGCTGGTGCTTAGACCATGATTGAAAAGAGTACGCAGTGGTGTTGCTAATTCTTGTTTGAGCCCATGTAGGATGCAACCTTAAATGTTATCAGGTCACATAGATGCTGTGTCTTTGGCCTTAGAGAGGATGTTTATGACCTGCTCTTTAGAGATACAAGGCAGATGACAGGTGGTAGGGATGCTATGGGGTATGTGTGGTGGGGACAGTGGAGTGGAGCGAAGTTTTCACATAACCTGTCAGCTAACAGGTTTGCTATATCCACAGACTCAGTATATCCTTTTAGGTTATGGATGTAAATAAAGAATGCCTTAGGTCTGTCTTTAGTTGAGAAAGCTAATTTGGATTCATAGTTTGCTTTGGAGGACTTCAGAAGAAGTCTTATTTGATTTGCTTGTTTAAGCTGATGAGGGAGTGTTTCTAGTTTAGGGCTCACTCCCTCTTACTGTTAGACAGCAATTTCTTCCTCTTATTGTAAAACCTGTTAATGGCAGTTGTCCATCAGGCTGGTTTGCTCTTCCTTGAGGAACTTGTTTTGGTCTTATCACATAAGGCCGAGTTAATGCAGTTCTACAGGTGTTTGTGTAAAGCATTGGTGTAGAACTCAGCATAGCAGCCAGTTCCATCTGAGGCAGGAAGTGCAGTAAAGCTATTTATACTATCCTGTAAAAGGTTATTGTCTGCTTTGGAGAAGTTTTTTAGTTTAGTTGCTGCTGGTAGGGGGGGGGGGGTCAGGTATGATAGCTACTTCAAATGAGACTGATTTGTGGTCCGATCTCACTAGGGAAGACCTCACAGTGAGGGTGCTACAGTGGTCCCCCATATTGGTAAGCATCAGATCCCAGATGTTGCCACCCCTTGTGGGGGTGTCACCCAGCTGGTCCAGGGCATTGGAGTTAACAGAGTCGAAGAGCCTTTGGGCAAGTGAGTTAGAGCATGAGTAATTTACCCAGTCAATGGATGGATAGTTAAAGTCACCCAAAAACATGGTGCTCGAATGTATCTTGTTAGACTCAAGTAGATCCAAATAGGCAGAGTGGGTGTCCTGATTCATGGAGAGGGTCCTGTAGCTGGCAATGACTTCAATAGGTGTCCTACCAACCGTTAATTGCACCTGAAGTATCTCTAGGGAATCATACTGTTTAACCACTTTGGAGGTGCATTTATCTTTAACGAATATCAGTACACTGCTTCCTTTAGTTTTCATGACTTCAGTTAGTGGTTTGAATGTGTGGAAAGAGGTGTGGTCTGGTATGGCTGGGGTGCTCTCCACAGCCTTGAACCAGTTCTCTGTGACTACACAAATGCCTGCATCTTCCAAGGTGTGGACTGCTTCCAGTGAGTGCAGTTTCATGTTAAGACTCCTAGCATTTAGCAGCATAACCTTGAGTTTGTTTTTAGATGGAGTTTTTACATCAGGAATTTTGTTCTTGAGACACTGCCTAAAAAAGGCACTATGGGGGTGGCAAGAGTCTTAGCCAGTAGCCAAAATCCCAGGAGTGACAGATGAAGACAACCCCTGGCAAAGCATCGTGGTCTGTCGGTCATGTCATCCCAGTCTGACAGATACTGTATCTCCTTAGAATGACACCAGAAACTAAGCCAATTATTGAAGTCAATCATTTTCTGTTTGTATTGAGGCATCATCCTAGGTGAAGGCAAAATGTTGCTTAAGGCTAGGGACACACCTGCCCGAGACACATAGTCTGAGAACTCAGTCATGTCTCCCTTCATATAGTCCAGAGAGGTACGTCTGAAGTCATTCACACCAACATGGACTATGACAGAGTCATAACCATACTTGTTTTTAAGAGACTTGTGAGTGCATAAGGTGGATCCTGGCACCTGACAGACAGCTGGTCATGACCTTTTCCTTATTGAGCCTGGTGAGAGGGACATCTATGTGTCTCACAATTGAATTGCATATGACAAATATGTTTAGTTTTGTGTTTTGCCTTAAGGGCTTGACAGGTGAGACATTGATGCATGAGCTATTATTTGTATTGTGTTCTGCAGAAGAAGTATTATGTGTAGCGTGCTTGTGTTTCTGTTTGGCATGTCTCTGGTGTTTACTTATAATAACAATTGTTTTTAATTGCCTTAATGTCAATGTATTTGCTTTATTCCAGATCCCTGTATCAAACTGTTCAAAAAATTGTGAAGAAGGTCAAATTAAAGTAGTGAGGGGACAGATTATCTGTTGCTATGACTGCGAGAACTGCCCTGCTGGAACATTCCAAGAAAATGAGTGTAAGTCCTACATTGTGTTGACATGTATTTCAGCCCTGTATCAATTCTAATTTCAGCGACAGTATTAACAAAGCACTGTCTGATAGTATATTTGTAATGAAACAGTTCTACATATTGTCTACAGTAGAAAATATCACGAGAAGTATACATACAGTATACAGATATAATTCAGACAAGAAGCTTCGGGAAGAAAGGGTTTCAGTGTGCTTGCTCCAACTAAAGAATGCTAGAGTACATATGTATTTCACAGGTTAGGCAGGGGTATGTATTTCATTCAGTTTCACTTATTAAGTTTGCTGTCAGTTGATTACAGTTCAAGTTTTAAATATCGGACAAGATCAAGCACTCAGCAAATATCAGTTTCATATATTACATCTGTGTCTTTCCCATCTCACAAAAATCACAAGTCCTGGAATGTTTTTGCACATAGGTTCATAGGTAAGTATTAGGCTAGCTGTCTTTGTTCATAGGTTCATAGGTAAGTACTAGGCTAGCTGTCTTTGTTCATAGGTTCATAGGTAAGTACTAGGCTAGCTGTCTTTGTTCATAGGTTCATAGGTAAGTACTAGGCTAGCTGTCTTTGTTCATAGGTTCATAGGTAAGTACTAGGCTAGCTGTCTTTGTTCATAGGTTCATAGGTAAGTACTAGGCTAGCTGTCTTTGTTCATAGGTTCATAGGTAAGTACTAGGCTAGCTGTCTTTGTTCATAGGTTCATAGGTAAGTACTAGGCTAGCTGTCTTTGTTCATAGGTTCATAGGTAAGTACTAGGCTAGCTGTCTTTGTTCATAGGTTCATAGGTAAGTACTAGGCTAGCTGCTCTTGAGGGCCATTTTAAGCCTAGCCAAGTTCTCTTGTAGTGCTCGAATTAACCAATCCCATTTAGTTAGATATTGGCCTTACTCACCCCCCTCTCAATAATTATATATTACCCCGATGTTAATAAATGAGATCGTACCATACATAATTTGAGCATATCCATGCATGGGATAAAGCATTTAGGAGCTGACTCTAGCCATTGGTAGTTCCGGGAGCCGTCCTGGGGTATATTTTCTGTTTCCCATTCATAGATCCAAGGTGCTTTTGAATATGGACAGAGATGAGCCTACATATTGGCTGTACTTTGAGACAGCACTTGTGAAAGCCTTTCATTCACCTTTACTGAGAGCTTCTTTTTCCCAGGAATCTTGCAAGTGTGTAGTTAATAAGGGGGGGGGGGTGCACCCATCCACAAAAGTTCTTTAGTATAGATATCACCTTACACTTTCTGTGGGTGACTGTTTCGGCACATTTGTCGTGACCGATTTACCATCAAGCTAATTATGGTTTGTATTCCTGTAGTGGACCCATTCTTATCAGTTTGTTATCAAGCTGATACATGCAACACCAAGAGGCAGAAACAGAAAAGACATTTTTGGTAGTATTACTTGTTTTTGGTGAGGCAGTAACTGGGAAGTTAAACAAAAACATATGTATAGACCAAAGTGGACAGTATTCTGGAGGCAAACCTTCTGAAAATGCTCAGCAGTTAAAGGGTTGCAATTATTCACAGTAAGATACAGGCTGTTCAGTGGTATTGGTCTATATGTCTTTCAGTAATAAAGACCTTCAAACCAGCTAATGCGTGGCAAGAAATAAAACCTTGATGGTAGAAATACAACTATGAAACAACTGAGAATTCCTGACCTTGCACAGCAAGCCTCAGGTGGCTATATCAGTTAATGACTAAAACAAAAAACAGCATAGTTTGGATGAGCTAACTGGAAACTGTACTGAGCCACTAAAGTGAACTGACTGACTTTAGACAGATTCCTCATCCGTGTGAAGTAGAGTCCATCCCTCACACTATTTAAGAGTAACCTTGACCAATAGATAGGAAATTGGAAATTCACTCTGGGTCTGGCCCCAATGCCTCTCATACACAGTGGCAGACAGCAATGCCCAAGCTAACATATCCCCCATGTATCCTCTAGAAACACACATCTAATTAACATACCCCTTCCTTATAAATGTCCATTATACATAGGGACACAATTAGGCTGGATTACACAGCTCAGCTTACAAAGGCCCTAGTGGTTGTAACTTAGTATATACCTATGAACCTATGAAAGAAAACTATTTTCAAGGCCTATAGATATCTTCAGATCAATGCCAAATCTTGAGTTTATGAAGTATTTGACCAAATATTATTCATTTGTTAAAAAGAGTCTTTATTCATGTACAAAATGATGCTATTATCTCACGTTATTGGAAATATGTGTTAACCACTCCAGTATTAAAGCATTATAATGACCCAACCATGTGTTTTCTCTACAGGCCAGTTTATTATTAAACACAAATTATAAATTGTGTATCTCCAGCTTGTCAGTTGGATTAAGGTCACACTGACTTCATAGATGAAGACTAGACAGGATTCATAAGTCAAATACAAGATAATATCCAAAAACTGATAACATTAATTGATTATTTTGGTTTATCAGTAATTAGTTTAAACATTGAGAAGTCTTTTGACTCTTCAAATTTGCAATATTTATTTACCATGTTAATGATATTTGTTTTCCCAGATGTATACACAGATCTAATTACAAGAGTATATTTCAACTAGCTTTTGCTTTTGAGCTTGCTTTTCAAACTCAGAGATGTTGTGTGACCTGGTGCTCTATTGTACTGAATTTATAACTGGATTGTGCAACCAGGCTCTCCACCGCTGGAAAGTGACTCCATACTGCTTTTTAATCATGAATTTGAGATTCCTGTTACAGCATTTGGTCATTTGTAATTTGCAAATGCTATTGTTCTAAGTGTCTAGTTGCTACAAGCTATTTAGCAGAATGAATTTCAATTGGCTGTTGCATCTGAACTGGATTTTCAAATGTTCAGACATTGTTTGGCCAGTCTATTGTGATGACCTGCTCTTGGCTGCCCAGTGTGTCTATCACATTTGATATGGATGATTGAACTTGACTCTGTAACAAGATTTGCTACAGCTGGGAAACACAGGGCTATGCATGGTGCATGGTGTTATGGAGGTCTGCACTATACAACTGCCCAGTGTGATCAGGAGCGGCCTTAGTTCAACTGGTGCCCTAGGCAAAAGGGCACCATGGCACCCCACACCACACCACCCAGTACCCCCATCTTGACCTACCTACACCAAATAAATACTGGAAAAGTGCCCCTACTAAAGCGGTGCCCTAGGCGGCCACCTAGTTGGCCTATGCCTAAGGCCGGCTATGAGTGTGATATGTTGTGAAGTACTCTAGTCATCCAAGTCTCAGCAAAAATAAACCCACAGGATATCTATACTTAGTACAGATCTGTGTTTGGCTGTGCACATGTGTAGTAGTGTGTGTCATCAAGTAAACAGATTATTTGTAGAACCAAACCATGGCCAATAAATAAGTAAAAAATTCCTTTAATGGTAAGCGCTTTCTCGACAAACTTTGCCACTTCATCACACAATTCAAGCCTTACATAACAGAGTATTTAAAACCAGAACAACCAATAAAAACAGCAAAATCAGTTATACAACTAATCATAAACTAATTATAAAACTAATTCTAAAACCATTGTATTTTTAAAGGTACAGAATGTTGTGTATTTATGGTAGGGCTGATGAATGCCTAATACAGTGGAACAATGACCTCCTTGGACCCAGATGCCATGCTTTTGTTTATATAAACTATTTTCAAGGGCTATAGACATCTTCAGATCAACATAAAGTACACCTTAGTAAGATGCACTGCAATCATGCCTGGAGTGTAATACCACACCTTTTGCATAGTGGCCTCTGCTAAACTGCATTACATCGAGTTGCACTAACTTACACAAATTATGCTGTGTTGTAGTGTATTGCACTCTATTAGACTGTGTGATACAACACTGCAGTACATTTTCTATAGTGTGATGATTTATATTATTTTACACTGTAACAGTCAATGCTGCCCTTGTTGTGCATACCTGCTGCAGACAGCACCATCAGCTAACCTACTAGGGGTTGGCTTTAAGATGCTGCATTGTGTGGCGGAAGTCTGCTAAACCTGCATGTCTGTGCTGTAGGCATACCACATTATGTTACAATGTGGCATGAAAACCTGCTCATTATAGTAATCAGGCCTAATTATAGTGACATTTTGACAAACTCTGATGTGTTATGTAGACTTTTGTTATGCTTTGTTAAATCGTGCTGCATCACACAGAGTGTACCGCACTGTTTTATAGAATATTACCTGCTTGCTATGACAACCGATCCTTACTAATGTAATGCTCTTCTATACTGTGCGTGGTCATACATGGTTATACTGCTCTGTTCTATATCACACTGGATTGCATATCATCTGCTTGGTGTGCCTTGTTGTTCTGCTTTTTGTGAAGATCTAGTATCTTGTGTTGTTCCATAGAAGATTCTGCTGTGTTACCCTGTTGCAGTATATTGTTACATTGTTAATACTCTGTATTCTGCTATTTACTAACTACAGTTCTGTCACCTAGCCTGCCTTGTACTGTGATTCTGGGCACGTTTTCCACAAGTCATTTTTTGTGTATCCTCCACCTGTCCCATGTCCTGTATGGCACTATTGTGGCTTACAATTATTTTAGAATGTAACTTTCCATCTGACACTTTCCTTCACATCCTGGATCTGTCACAATGGAATCACAATGCACCATTTTACTCCATCTACTGCAGAGCCTATGAAGCTTATTCATTTTACTGTGACAACCATTTATTAATACTTAACACACACTTTACTTCTGAGGCAATTAAATCCATGTTCAGACTGAAGGCCAGCATGTCCATGAACACTGTGTGCAAACTACATACTCTCAGCCCACTGCAATCTAACACTAACATAAAACGGCCCATATATACTCAAATTTGGATATCCCTTCATAAGAAAATGCACTAACAGACCCAGCTCTCAGTATACTATACCCACTCCGCACACATCTGCATCTGCTCTTTACAAGGTATATTACACGTGTGCAGATATCCCTTCATAAGAAAATGCACTAACAGACCCAGCTCTCAGTATACTATACCCACTCTGCACACATCTGCATGCACTCTTTACAAGGTATATTACACGTGTGCGTGCATCTCCTGCTTCTCGCCCATACAAAGGTCATAAAGGTCATACACATTGTATGCCTAAGCCCCTAAGAACATCAGAGTATGTTAGAACCCAGAATCATATTCTAGTCATAGATGAAATGTGTTGTCATCCCCTTTGGGGAAAAACCCAGTTCCCATGAATTACCACATTGATGGCAGTCTACGGAACACAGAAGGTGTTATAAGACATCTAGGAACACAGGTTGACAGCAGCCTCTCTTTTGACCACCACATTGCCACTGTGGTCAGAAAGTCCTTCTATGTGGCACATCTCATTACTAAGGGATTTCCATCCAGGAAGAAAGAGGTCATTGTCTCCCTCTACTCTTCCCTCATTAGGCAAATCATCGAGTACAATGCCCCATTTGGCATGTACCTCACTAGACACCTGCAACAACTGGAGAGGCTGCAAAAGTACCTCACAAAGAGGATCCTAGGCTTTAAACACTTGTCCTATATGGACAGACTCAAAAAACTCCAACTATTCTCTGTCTCATACTGCCTACTTAGAGGTGATCTCTGCTTGACATACAAAGCTATGTCTGATCCAGCTCTGTTAGAAATGCTACATCTAAAGAAATCCCAATCGATCCGCATCACACGCTCCATTAACCTCAACCTCATTACCACAATCAACAGAACATGCTGGAGGGACAGGTTCATAACCCAGAGACTGCCCATGCTATGGAATAGACTTCCCATACATGTCAGACAGAACACCTCACTGGCCCTCTTCAAGAGAAACCTTGATGAGTGGATGGGAAATAGAAAATTCACCCCAGGGATCACTCCAGTGGCTCTATTCGACAGAGGCACTGGGAACTAAGGTTGAGTGGCACAATGTCAGGGTAATCCTATGGGCTAGGTTTGTAAAGGCTCCAGGGTCATTAGCCTAGTACACACCTATGAACCTATGAACATATGATTCAACTGTGAGAAACACAGCCATCCCACTCTCCAGGCTGATCAACTGTCATTCAGGTGCTAGGCTTCATGATATCACTAAGGTCCTTATAACCCTGTTTCTAAGATTGATGGCCTAGTTGATTTCCAAGGAAATATCTACACCATCCAATAAGTCATCCTACCACTGCAGTCACCCCTCACCAGACCCATCATTAAATAGAGTGCAAATACAAGTATATCTCTCAACTGCATTCTAATATAACCGATCTTAAAACCTCTCTGCTACTCCAGTACATTATTATGTCTTTTATTATACTCAGTATCCTACTGGCTGCTCTGAGGTGACCTACGTCTTATTTTTTGAGACATAAAAGACACAGACCTGTCTGACCTCCTATTTCTTTGCAAAAACACTGGTTCTACAAACCGCTGTAGTCACTTTAGGAATAAGTTCATATAACTCAATATAGTATCAGCTTTTGCAATAAGTAACCATTACATGCTAAGCAACTACTTTATCTACTGTTGACGGTTGTCTTGATGATTGGAAAGTTGGAAAGGCAGACATAAGCTTATACCAAGGATGCCATGTACAGCCCTGCTGGATATGGCAGGGAGGCACTACTAATTACTTGTAAAGGTTGACAAGAACATTTACGTTTGTTTGCTTAACAATGTATATGACTGGCCATGTTTTGGTCCCTGAGATCATTTGTATAATATTGTTCATATGTTCCCACCATTGGAGTACCCCAGAGCTCTGAGTTGTGCTTGCTCCTGTTTGGCATCTACTTCTCAGAAGTTAAGGGTAATCTTTAAGGCCTTTGACTCACCAAATTTATGGATGGCTCTAAATCTGGAGCTATTACAGACTCCCCTGAGACACCAACATCTTGCAAGAAGGTTTTGCTACATAGATTCATAGGTTCATAGGTATATGTTTGGCTAATGACCACCAGGGCCTTTATAAACCTAGCCATGCAATCCAAACTAATTGTGTCCCTATGTATCATGGATATTTACTAGGAGGGGTATGTTAGTTAGGAGGTTTCTATAGGTTATGATGAGAGCATGTTAGTTTGGGCATTACTGTCTGCCTCTTTCTATCAGATACATTGGTGCCCAACAATGAGGCTTTTCAGACTCTTGTACGCATACTCATTAGTGTAATTACTAAACCATGGTTAAAATGTTTTTAAAACACTTCTTTATCTGAGTTTTCCATCTATCATTCAGACAGATCTTCCAGCTCTGGTGGAAGTGTATCCATATTTATCTATAGTCTTATTGATTCGTGACTAACCCAGCAAAATAATGATCTTGAACTCCTACACATTTTAGTGTCTATAAACAAATCAATTTACCATATCATTGTTAATCATAGAACACCTATTATGCCTCCTGCTGCCCAAAATATCTACTTAAACCAGGTTGAGTTCTTAATGGGATGGCAAGTTTGGCATATTGGTTAAAGTCTTTGCCTCATAGGCACAAGATACAGAGTTTGATTCGCACCTTGGATTATTGGCTAGGCTTAAAATGGCCTGCAGGCCTATGAACCCATGTCATGTTACTTAACTATTGAATCAAAAATGATTTTTCTGGGTAATTTTAACTCACCATCAATAAAATGGTGAATATACACCACCAACAACAAATGTGCACAGCATTTCATTAGCTGCATTAATGCAAATTCCCTGGAGCTGGAAGTACGTATGTGTACTACAGGGCCTATCTCCGCATCTTCATCATTATTAATATCTGCTCCACACAGAAAGTTTCCCCTTCACTGGCCCTATCTGATGACTGGATCAATGCATTTTCCCTGAGAAATCCATACCTCCCCAGGACTACAACACAAGCCACACTTCATTCAGAGATTTCACTATGGCTGATCTCCTAACACTCCCAGATGACCTAAGAAAATGTAACAGCTAGCTCTGCACCTACCTGCTAACTAAATCAGCTGCTTTCCTCGCTAATTTTAGCTCCCACTTGAATTCCTGCATTGAAGCATCTGTCTTCATCTGCCTAAATATGGCTGCAAATTTAAAAATAAGCCCCTATGGTCGTATCCTACTAGAAACAAACTTTACAGTAATGAAAAGAAATTCCTAGCTCTAAAGAATACAGCCAACACCTGTCTTTCCAAGGGTAACCTCATGAAGTGCAGCAGATGCAGGTTATGAGCTGTTAGTCAGCTGCTTCCTGAAGTCCAGAGTGCGATTCTGAACAAGGGTACTTAACCAAACAGTGCTCTGGGACAATCGGCAAACTGTCTAGGGTCCTCAGTGTTGTCCTGACCACAAGCGTATTACCTACTTGTAAACTTTGAAGCGTGTTATAAAAACAATAGCTGCTACTTATTCTCTTCTCTAGAACAAACTTCTTCTCCAGATGAATGATTGCGGCATGCAATCTTCCTTTATGAAGCAATTAGATAATTGGTTACGTATTCATAAATTCACCTCTTTATGAATGCCTGAGGTAAGGTTTAAAGGTGAATACTGGCAAGGCATAAATGACCACATGACCCAACTGCCTTGTACATTCTATGATTCTGTCTCACATCTCCACCAGGAACAGCTTTAAAGTCCAAGGCTGTAGTCCTTGACCAGGTCCCAGTTACAGCTGTAAAGTCTATAGTCTAACTTCCCTAAACATAATCCATAAGTTGGCCCTGAATGGGATGTTATACTCCATGCCTTTCCAAAATGTCCAGGCAAGCACCAGTTCACCTAATCTGAACCTTCAATGGAGGAATGAATCTCCTGACTCTAACTCTCCCGCCTATTTAGCCATAAATCAATGTAATGGCTAATCACTACCATGTTATCTGCCTAATACATAGTGTTTGCCTGACTAATCATTGTCAGAATATGTATCTAATCTTTGTGTCACACCACTCATTTTAAAGACGCATTCTCTGTACACTAGAACTTACCTACTATAATAAGTTAGGAATCCCTCAAGTAATACCCGGTAGTGGACAAAATTAATACCCAATGGTACTAACTTTTCAGATCCAAGACACACTATCAGTACATTCACCAACAAATTTAATTACAACTTTATCTCACTCAACCCCCTCCTGATTAACCCAATATCTAAATTGCCGCTTCTGACCCCCCCCACTGAAATTACCTCAGAACAGGCAATAAATGCCATTTCCAGAACCAGTAACACAAGCTACAAGATTCCCAATATATTATTAGGATATTAGGTTATATTCTCATCAGGATTAAGCTCATCCTCACAAATCCATTTATAAATCTTTTAAACCTCAGCCCCTCCAGTGGACATACACCCGTGTCTTGAAGAATAGTAGTGGTGGTACTCCTACACAAGTATGGCACTGCTATTATACCATGATCCCCCCAAAACGTGCACGCTGATTGGCCAGCGTGCCCGTTGTAAATCGAGTTATACTAATGGAAAAAGGTCCGTCGCCGGACTTTTTCCATTAGTATAACTCTACTATCTCGCTATGTTAAATGGGTTTAACATGGCGAGACAGTAAAATAAGCAACGGAGATCTCCGTTGCTTATTTTAAAAGCTGTCTCGCTATGTTAAACCCATTTAACATAGCGAACAATGTTTAAAAGCAGCGGAGAAAGCAAGATCTCCGTTGCTTTTAATCTCGCTATGTTAAATGAGTTTAACATGGCGAGACAGTTCAAAATAAGCAACGGAGATGTCCGTTGCTTATTTTAAACTGTCTCGCTATGTTAAACTCATTTAACATAGCGAACTAAAAGCAACGGAGATCTTGCTTTCTCCGTTGCTTACAACTCTGATGTACTGCGCAGGCGCGCAGTACATCAGAACTGCCGCGGATGCCAGACATCTGCGGAAGGGCAGTAAACAGGCATTATACTATGCCATTATTTAAGAAAAGGAATAGTTTCTTTTCTTAAATAATGTCATGGTATAATAGCAATAACCCACTTCTGGGTGTGGGTAATGCTAAATTTACCCACGGTTGGCTTTGTTTGGTCCCGAGGGCGCCAACCGTGGGTAAATTTAGCATTACCCACACCCAGGCGTGGGTTATTGCTATAGTAACCCACGGGAACAATCACAAACATGTGACTGGCACTAACCCACGGGAACAACAGACCTATTAACCTTACCAATGTTATCTGTAAAGTCATGGAGCATATTATAGTGCAGCTTGCAATTCCATGATCCTAAGTAAATCCGATTTGTGAGGAATAGGTGTTGTCTACTGAACTCGAAGGACTTCTTTGAGAGAATAACATTATTTCTGGAAAATTGACTGTTGGTGCACACCATGTGCCTTAAGCTGGCAGGGGCTACAATGGCATCATAAAAAAATTTCCCCACTTAAATATTCAGCATCCCACTTAACCCAGCTTGCTGAGAGAGAACTACAAAATGGGGGTTGGTGGCACGCTGTATTTTAAAAAGCTTTTCACCAGTGCTATTCCACAGCTTTCCATGCTAAGTCCATCCTTTTTGGAGATATACTTCTCTGAAAACAATGCAGATTATTAGAAGCCTGGTGCTTTCTTAAACTCCCCAACTGATAACTATAGCCTTTAATTGGATCTAAAATTAGTAATTTCTGGTTTCAAGACCACAGTGTAAATCTCATTACCAACAATGCAGTATAATACTCTTTGGCAAACCAGAACATTCCTTCACCCACTACATTGATAACATCCCCTGCAAACTGGTATCTTTATCAGAGACCTAGACACGTTTGTGTACAAAAAGCTCCCAGTTGACCACTGTGCAATAACTACCATAAGGAAACCCTTTTACTTAGTATGACTAATTACTAAAGGGTCCAAAGACGTCATTATCCTTGTCTACTCTTCCCTAATCATGCCGAAGATAGAACATAATAGTCCCACTGATAGATACCTATCCAGGCATATTGACCAACAGATATGTGATTCCTGCATTACTCTGAATAATGCAAAAACCTGTTCACTGTTCTCAACTTCTTAAAAGTTCTTGCTTGGAGACCTCTGTTTGACCTTTAAGGCTCTGAAGTACCTAACCCTGTGTAATCTCATATATATATATATATATATATATATATATATATATATATATATATATATATATATTGCATTGTGTCTTTGTGGACTTAGAGAAAGCATATGACAGGGTGCCTAGAGAGGAGTTGTGGCATTGTATGAGAAAGTCAGGAGTGGCAGAGAAGTATGTAAGAGTGGTACAGGATAGGTATGAGGGTAGTGTGACATTGGTGAGGACTGCGGTGGGAGTGACAGATATGTTTAAGGTGGAGGTGGGATTACATCAAGGATCAGCTCTGAGTCCTTTCTTATTTGCAGTAGTGATGGACAGGTTGACAGATGAGATCAGACAGGAGGCCCCGTGGACTATGATGTTTGCAGATGACATTGTGATATGTAGTGAGAGTAGGGGCCAGGTTGAGAAGACCCTGGAGAGGTGGAAATATGCTTTAGAGAGGAGAGGAATGAAGGTCAGCAGGGCTAAAACAGAATATATGTGTGTAAATGTGAGGGAGGGTAGAGGAATGGTGAGGATGCAGGGAGTAGAGTTGGTAAAGGTGGATGAGTTTAAGTACTTGGGATTAACAGTTCAGAGTAATGGTGAGTGTGGAAGAGAGGTGAAGAAGAGAGTACAAGCAGGGTGGAATGGGTGGAGAAGAGTGTCAGGAGTGATTTGTGACAGACGGGTACCAGTAAGAGTGAAAGGGAAGGTCTGCAAGAGGGCAGTGAGGCCAGCTATGTTATATGGGTTGGAGAGGGTGGCATTGACAAAAAGGCAGGAGTCAGAGCTGGATGTGGCAGAGTTAAAGATGTTAAGATTTGCACTGGGTGTGACTAGGATGGACAGGATTAGGAGTCAGTATATTAGAGGGTCAGCTCAGGTTGGACAGTTTGGAGACAAAGCAAGAGAGGCGAGATTGGGTTGGTTTGGCCATGTGCTGAGGAGGGATGCTGGGTATATTGGGAAAAGGATGCTAAGGTTGGAGCTGCCAGGTAAGAGGAAAAGAGGAATGCCTAAGATAAGCTTTATGGATGTGGTGAGAGAGGACATGCAGGTGGTTGGTGTGAAAGAGCATGATGCAGAGGACAGGAAGAAATGGAAACAGAAGATCCGCTGTGGCGATCTCCTAACGGGAACAGCCAAAGGAAAATGATGATGATATATGGGTCGACTGCTTTTAGTTAAACTACAGTTAGTCGAAAATCATTTCAGGCAGCCCACTTCACTGACAGCTCACTTGATTGAAAGCTCATCTGGTCAAATTCCATTTGGTCGAAAATGGAATTTAGCCCCTGCCCCACGGCAGTGCAAACCTGGAGTGAGAATATAAAGTAAGGCGGATTATGGGGGGGGGGGGGCCACATTTTGCAACTAGTTGTTACTGTCGTTATATGTTTCAAAGTATTTTTAATGGATACACATGTATTGCATAGTGCATACATTGCAATTATAGGTTCATAGGTTCATAGGTTAGTACTAGGCTAACTGCCCTTGCAAGCCATTGTAAGCCTAGCCAATTATCCCTTGTGAGACTCAAACCCTGCACCTTGTGTTTATAAGGCAAACACCTTAACCATTAGGCCACCCCTTATGTGGGGGCCATCCCCCCCACACCCCCCCAAGTCCGAATCCATTACGTCCGGGTATACTTACGAGAAAGTGCTTTTCACCGTAGAAGTACTTTTGCGTAAGTATGCCTGTTGCAGTGGTCGTACTACTGTGCGGATAAGAGAAAATTCCCTTTTCCCCACTGTAGTGTGATCTGTGAGGGAAAATATTAAAGTAAGGGGGGTGTGTGGGGGCACAGCCCCCCACATGGGGGTGCAGGGGGGCTTGCCCCCTGCAAAAATGTTAATTTAATGTTTTTTTTTTTGTGTAACTCACTTTTTAACCAAAGTGCTTTTTCGATGAAAGCGCTTTTATTAAAGTGTGTTCGGTGGGAATGGATTCAAACTTTTAATCTTTCGATCAAAAGTTCTAGATCCATATATATATATATATATATATATATATATATATATATCTAGATCCATATATATATATATATATATATATATATATATATATATATATATATATATATATATATATATATATCTAGATCCATATATATATATATATATATATATATATACTCTCTGGGATACATACCCATCTCTCCAGCAGGTCCTATTTATATCACAGGCAATGTTTATGCCATTTTGTATATATGGGCTCCTTTTTTAAACATGTAATATTGTCGGCACCCATTCAATAACATAAATCCATGCTGAAGCATTAACAAAACCAATTCTCAAAATACACATCTCTCCCAAAGGAGCCCATATATACAAAATGGCATAAACCTTGCCTGTGATATAAATAGGACCTGCTGGAGAGATAGGTATGTATCCCAGAGAGTACACTGTCTATGGAACAGGGTCCCCATCCACTTGAAGCAGAGTTCTTCCCTAACTCAGTTAAAGTGCAACTTGGACATTTTAATGGGAGACCAGAAATTCATCCCTGGTTTGACACCTATGTCTCTAATGGACACAGGTAACCTGTAAATGGTTCATCTCCCAGGCCCATGCTTACACTTATCAAGGGTATCAGAACTTGTCAGAGATTTGGGATGCATGGCTAGGCTTACAAAGGCCCTTGTGGTTGTTACGCTAGCAAACACCTATGAACCTGTGCACTTATGAATGGGCTTTTGTTACATGTCACCGTGCCTCAACAGTTAGCACCACTGCCTTTGATACTAGAAGATCAGATGGTTATGAGCACCGTGCCTCAACAGTTAGCATCACTGTCTTTGATACTAGAAGATCAGATGGTTATGAGCACCATGCCTCAACAGTTAGCACCACTGCCTTTGATACTAGAAGATCAGATGGTTATGAGCACCATGCCTCAACAGTTAGCACCACTGTCTTTGATACTAGAAGATCAGATGGTTATGAGCACCATGCCTCAACAGTTAGCATCACTGCCTTCATACTAGAAGATCAGATGGTTATGAGCACCGTGCCTCAACAGTTAGCATCACTGCCTTTGATACTAGAAGATCAGATGGTTATGAGCACTGTGCCTCAACAGTTAGCATCACTGCCTTTGATACTAGAAGATCAGATGGTTGTGAGCACTGTGCCTCAACAGTTAGCATCACTGCCTTTGATACTAGAAGATCAGATAGTTATGAGTTCCGTTCCCACTCCAAGTGACTGCATTAGTTTTTCATAACTGACAGTGCAGTATTAGAGGGTGCTGCATTTCTGAGTGTGCATCTTGGTCCTCACCGATACATGACAGCTCTGCTCCCTATCAATTGTATCTTTCTCCATGGTCAAACCCAACCACAAATCAGCCACAATCACCTTAAGACTGAAGCCAGAAGTATCCTGCAATACCTTGGTATTCAAAGATTATGCCAAGGCTAATCTACTAAAATTGGGTGGTGACCTGGTTAAATTCAACATCCCCTTCCAACTTCGTGACTTCACTGTTTATGCGGTTTCTTTTACTGCCAAATTCCATACACATATGAATTGCTGCATAGATGCATCTGCCCCTTTCTGAAGTAAATAAAATACCAAAGTCAAAACCTTATAGTGGAACCCAACTGTAAACAAATTCTAACAACAACAACAAAATCATTCTATGTAAAAATAAATCTAATTCTCTGGATGTAAAAAAAGCTATTACTAAACTTAACAGGGAATGTTGGACACTAACCAAATAAACAAAATCAAGATATCAGATAATAATAGGCACCCATTCAAAGGATGACCACAAAGCCGTCTTTAGGTATGTTAGATACCTTAGAAAAATTGTGAAGCATTGTGCAGAGCTAAAAGTAAATGATATCATATATTCTGAGGGCATAGCCAATCTACTAGCCAATAAATGTATCTCTAACTTCATCTCCCTGTCCCTTTCTACATTCTTAGACTTCCCATGAGAAGGCACTATCCAAGCCCAAGAGCATATACCAAGCTGCTTACTGGTCAGCCTGAAATAGGACCTGTTCGACCCCTTGCAGATGCTATTCAATGTCCGTCTTTATTCTCGCTTTCTGCCAGATAAATGAAGAGCAGCAGCTGCCATCCCCCTGCACATATTGGGGCATCAGTAGACTGGGGTAATTATATACTCATAAGTCTAATCAGCCTCATCTGTAAGGCTATGGAAATAGTCATTATAGAATAAATAAATAAGGACGTAGATAATCTACAAGCTCTGGAATCAAGCCAATTCAGATTTGTGAAGGACCGATCCTGCATATTTAATCTGATTGACTTTTTCAAGAAGGTTGCTGAAGCAATGGATGAGGGTGATCAATACACACTACATATCTACATCTCACAAAGGCATTTGACACCATTGCACACTCAGATAGTGTAGATAAACTCTCCCATATAAACGTTAATCCTTATGTAACTCACTGAATAGCAAACTGAATCACAAATAGAACCCAGAAAATTAGGGTGGGAAGCTCTACCTCCTCCAAAAGACCTATCACTAATGGTACCCCAGGGGTCAGTCCTTGGGCACTTCTCTGTGGCATTAACTTCTTAGAAGTCAAATCTAATGTTAAGGGTTTATGACTGACCAAATCTGCATATGACTGCAAACTTGGTGCCATCATAAACTCCCCAGAGGACAACATGATTCACCAAGTTGGCCTTTCTCAAACCAATACCAGATGTCAAAAACCACGGACTAAAATTAAGTGCCAAGAAATGTATAACAGGATCCTTTAGCAAGCAAGAAGTCATTTGTAGCTATCACATTGACAACACACCCCTGCAAATCGATCCACCAGTTAGGGACCTGAAAACCTATTTGGACAGTAGACTCTCCTTTGATCATGTTGGGAGTCCTTTTTCATTGTACAGTTTATGACTAAAGGGTTTGGGGCCGATGTCCATGGATGTGATCATTCCGCTCTATGTGGCACTCATCAGGCTGTGCCTTAAGTATAATGCCCCCTTTAGAATGTACATGTCCAAACATCTGACACAACTTGAAAGTCCAGAATGCATTCTCAGTAAGAAAATCAAAACCTAAAATCATAAAAACCATATCAACCCTCTCAAGCCTTGTCTCTCTTCTCTATGTCATAGAAGCTACTGAGGGGCAATCACTGCCTTGCATACAGATCCTCAACAGACCCTATCCTGTCAGACCTATTACACATTCACAAGACCAGTGATTCATAAATACCTTCTCAAGAGATCGCAGTACCAACTATGTTCTTGTTTTTATATTGGCAAAACAAAACAGGCACTGAGAAACAGAATTTACCAACATTGTTATGACATCAAAAGCATGAGGACGATTTTTTTAGAGTTAAGGGTGTTAAAATGCCAGTTGAGATCAAATGCAACAGTTTATCTGGGTTTGACTGAAATGGCTTTAATTAGTAGTGGCCTTAGACTCAAAGCAAGCAGTTTATCTGGGTTTGACTGAAATGGCTTCGATTAATAGTGGCCTTAGACTTAAAGCAGCAGTTTATCTGGGTTTGACTGAAATGGCTTTGATTAGTAGTGTCCTTAGACTCAAAGCAGCAGTTTATCTGGGTTTGGCTGAAATGGCTTTGATTAGTAGTGTCCTTAGACTCAAAGCAGCAGTTTATCTGGGTTTGACTGAAATGGCTTCGATTAATAGTGGCCTTAGACTTAAAGCAGCAGTTTATCTGGGTTTGACTGAAATGGCTTTGATTAGTGGTGTCCTTAGACTCAAAGCAGCAGTTTATCTGGGTTTGACTGAAATGGCTTTGATTAGTAGTGTCCTTAGACTCAAAGCAGCAGTTTATCTGGGTTTGACTGAAATGGCTTTGATTAGTAGTGTCCTTAGACTCAAAGCAGCAGTTTATCTGGGTTTGACTGAAATGGCTTTGATTAGTAGTGTCCTTAGACTCAAAGCAGCAGTTTATCTGGGTTTGACTGAAATGGCTTTGATTAGTAGTGTCCTTAGACTCAAAGCAGCAGTTTATCTGGGTTTGACTGAAATGGCTTTGATTAGTAGTGTCCTTAGACTCAAAGCAGCAGTTTATCTGGGTTTGACTGAAATGGCTTTGATTAGTAGTGTCCTTAGACTCAAAGCAGCAGTTTATCTGGGTTTGGCTGAAATGGCTTTGATTAGTAGTGTCCTTAGACTCAAAGCAGCTTATGCAATTTAATTGTCTAGGATGAAATGTTTTAGCACCATTTTTTTCATTTGAATGTTAAGATTTTATAATGCTTGTAGGTGTGTTGTTATATTTATATATTTATTGCTATGTACCTTTAAATCCTAGGGTAGTTTAATTGTTTAATTGTTTAATGGGATCATGTGATTCTTGGAGGCACTATATATCACTTAAAATGTTTTGGAATGGCATTCTAATGAAGTCCATTTTACCTGGATGAAAGCGGTTAAGTGTGATAAAATAAACCAGTGTGGAAATAATCTGCTCTCAACCTCTGTTTTTTTTTTTTCTTGTGGCTTTAAACTATAATGATGGGGTGCATTCAGTTCCCTCTCTGACTCAGACTTCTCTAAAAGACCTCTTTTGAGTCTACCATATATTTCAATGGATGTTTTACAGGTGACTAAAGCTTCCATGAAGCCTTGTTCATGCCAGACAGAGGATGGTAAGTGTAAGAGATTATCCATTTGAACAGAGGCCATCCCCCTCCACCTCACTTTGTGAGTTCGTATTAACCTTTCTGAGACAGCTGAATGAAACTAGTTCTTAGTTTTTCTATGATTAGGGACCATGCATATATCATTTTGGTGCATCATAACCTAATAGAATGAAGAATTTTAGCCCAGCAAGGACTTGTCAAGCAGTTCTTTAATGGGGCACTTCATCTTTATCTACATGTGAACAACCCATCTCCTCCACATGACTTCAGGTTCATGTTCAAACCAGCTGTTTGATAGCTCTAAATTTTATTACCTAACAGACAGTTTTGCTGTTAGCCATCAATTCTGCGTAAGGGATTTTGATCAGAGTTGTGCACCTTTATCTGTAGGGAGTCTGACACGGGAAACAGAGCACCACCCTGACCCTCTTGAAATGCGACCTAGATCAATGGATGGGTGACCCCAAATTCACTGCTGGGGTAGTGTCCTTGTCCTTCCTGGAGAGAGGACATGAGTATTAATGACCATAGATGAGTATTAATGACCAGAGATGAGTATTAACGAACAGAGACACATATCAATTACCATAGACGAGTATTAACGACCAGAGACGAGTATTAATGACCAAAGACACTTACCATTGTGAACTTCATTTACCTAATCACCAACAAATGGGGCAATGCAGGTTAAATATAGGTAGGCTTGTAAGGGGTCTAGGGCTGTTAGCCTAGTAACCTCCTATATGACCTATGAACCTATATGACATTTCACAAGTGCTGAGTATCTGTTATGACTAACTGGCATTTCCTGCTGAAAGTGGTTTTGAAACTGTCATTAATTAGTCCATGCAACTCAATGCATTGTTTCCGTGTGGAGTCTAGAGGTGAAAACCAGTTCATCACACCCTTGATATGTAGCAGCTGCTCAGCTTGGACCTAGGAAGGCAAGGGTGCATGATTTCAACAATAAACACCGAGTAGTTATCTCTGCGTTATTGTTTTCCACTGAGTGTCCAACTTAACCTTGGCTAATGCTGCTCTCAAAGGCCAGGACTGTCTGCTTTTAGTACCTGTTTGAAGACCATGTTCATACAGACATTTGTGTTGCTGTCTATTGGTTATTAATGTCCATTTCCATCCCCAAGCACCACTGCTTGGAAGGAGGTCCAGGAATCAGACCTACTGTGGCATTTCACTGATTCGAGAATCAGCTATCTGAGCTTCTCTACTTTCCCTTTGGTATTCTCTGATCCTGTTGCTGGGTGCTACAAGGGATTTTTCCCACAAGCAATCTATCTAGTGGTCCCCAGGATATCTGACATGACAAGTTGATCTGTGATGGGGATCTCCTACCATCCCCTGGTATTGGATTGTCACCTCCATTTACCATTTTAAGTGTATTTTCTAGTTTATTGGAGAATAGATACAATTCTGTATTTTTGCTAATTATGCCTTTTTTTAGGTGTGCTGTCAATGTATATGGCATCAAACTGGGGACCCGCCTATATGGTGTATAATGGCATGTGGACATTGGGGTGACACGGGTACTCTAAGTGCAGAAAACAAAGATTTCAAGAATTTTGCATAGCTGGGAATCCCAATACAGAAAATCCTAAGAATGTCCCTCTCTTTAAAATCAGTTGATGCATGATTAAAATAACTTTTGTGAATAAAGGACCGTACATTCAGCATCTGCTCTTCATAGTCCAGTGTTTGGTTCATGATTGCATTTATGTTATTTACTAATATTTGTAGTGGATAATGATTCCATATCTCACTGTTATCAATATTTGTGTTGGAATTAGTCCATGCATTTCATAAGCATCTCCTCTATATTCTCATAAGTAACAGTATAGTTATATTTGTATGTATTTTTCATTTACTTTGGATACCAATGGCTCATCTAAATACTAATTTAGAGAGTTATAAAGCAGCACTAGACTTTAAATCCTCTACAAAAGTTGTAGACTAGATCCTACAACACAATTCAGATGGAAAGATGGAAACCACAAATAGGTATCAATTTTTCCAACATCATTTCCTTTGTTAAATGCTTCCAGAGAAGTGCTGTGTCATTTTTACACCCCGGTGTGTTGATGTCTGATATTCTTTATAGCAGATGTAACCTGTCAAATCTTCCATTATGTCATTTGATTGAATCATTTTCTGTCTGTTCTAACCACTTTCATGTTACCATTTCACAGGACTGCATAATTATGTAAAAATTACAAAGAAAGTATATCAATAAACTTGTCTTATTTTTGTCTAGATAAATGTACTCCATGTTTGAAGCATCAGTGGTCATTAGTGAGGAGCCAAGAATGCTATGAAAGAACCATTGAGTTCATCAAATGGACAGACGCTCTCAGCATTGTGATAATGACACTGACCGCTGTTGTGTTTACAGCGATCCTCTCAGCAGTAATTATTTTTATCAAAAACTTCAGTACTGCAGCCGTCCAGGCTAGTGGCGGATATATGTCTTTTGTTATGTTATTCTCCTTGGTTTGTGAATGTTGTAGTTTTTTTCTTTTCATTAACAGGCCAACTCAGATCTTCTGTTTTATAAGCCAGCTCACATTTTCTGTTAGCTTTACGATCTCCATGTCTGTTCTATTGGGTAAATCTTTCCAAGTGGCAAATATATACCTCTCTCGAAAATCATGTGTACAGCATTATCAAGGATACATTTTAATTCTTATGAATATTGTCATTCAAACTGGTATATGCTATATTTGGAAGTACTTCTCTGATGACCTTGTTGGAGAGAGCTATGAAGACCCAACAGTCGTTCTGCTTAGGTGCACAGCAGGTAACACTCCTCTGTTTGTTGTCATGCTGGGTTACAATGTGCTTTTAGCTACCATTTGTGCTTCATGTGTTTTCCTTAGGCCAAATGTAGGAAATGCTTACAATATGGCCAGAAGCCTTGCATTTATCTTATTAATATACTTTCTTGCCTTAATTTTTTTTATCCCAGTACGTATAACAACATTTGGAATAACTGTTTCATATGTTCAGGTATTTTCAGGTCTCATGACTGTGTATGGTATATTTTGGGGGTATTTTGCCCCCAAAATCTACATCATAATTTTTAAGCCAGATTGCAATACTGTTACATATTTTCAGAATTTTATAAAAAACAGTTCACCAGACATTGACACCAAAAACAATGACGCTGTTTCTCATGTCATCAATGTGGAAACTGAGATTAGTACTGTATCTTCTCAGAATAATTAAAGAAATTGTAGGCCCAACAGCTGTCTTAGTTCATGTTTAGTTCCCAGTTACTTTGTGCCGTCATGAGTTTGCTCTTCCTTTATGTTCTTGATATTAGTTTATGTTTTATTTATCTTGTTTCAGCTTTAACAAAAATTTTAAAAAGTCCTAAAGTCAGCCAGAATAGCAGCAGACACAAAAGGCCCCAGTCATTCTCTACGTAATTGTACAGAACACCAACCAAATAATTTCATTTTCAGCTCTAAATGTATTCAAGGACTTATAACTGACAACTGTATAAAAAGTAAAACAATAAAATACACATAACTAAAATGAAGTGATGGCAATGTACAGGAAAGGCACAGCACATTAACTGTTAAATGAAGGCCAACTCAAAGAAACATTTTTAGTTTGTTTTAAATCTGCAAAGCATAGGGGGTTCCCTCGGCTACTCTGGCAGTTGATTACAAATGCAAGGTGCCTGTAAATAAAAAAGTGGCAACAAGAAAGCTTCAGATACACCTTCCATTGCAGAACAGAGGGCACAAGATGGGGGAGGGGGGGTTGTTACGTAGTACTAAGGAAATAAAGACCAAACTTTGTCCAGAAATGAATAGATGGTCAATTTCTGAAGCACTAGTGCAATATGATAATATTACAAGGCAGGCTGTGGAATTCTACACCAGATGCTTTGGAACTCTGAATCCAAAAGCCCCAGGTGATGAAGATGTGGTGGTCCATATGGGGAAGGGGGATCACACGGGGAGGGGTATACCTATTATTACTACAGGCAGATTCTTATGCAGAATTTGGCAACTTATAAAGGCAATATTCCTAAGGGAATACCACTGGAATGTAACAGTTTGTCATCAAGGATTACCCTAAGATTATATAACTTTAATATCAGTTCCAGATTGTTACTCCTTTAGATAACACCAGTGCACAATCCCGAAGCATGGCATGGATTGCAATGCTAACCATTTTTAGAGGTCCTGAGATTTAACTAATCACTGTTAATTGCTGAGTGAACTAATGGAAGATATAGTGTCCTAAGGGTAGGATTGGTCAACTTGTATGCCGTCCACATAACAGTGGTAAATTAGTCCTATCTTCTGAATATAATTTCCCAAAGGTAGCATATACACACAGTTCAACACAAGACTTAGAACTGAACCTTGTAGCTCATAAAAATGCAAAACCATTTCTAAAAAACATTCTCTGAGATTGACAGCAAAGGTGGTACATAAACCAGTGTAAGAACACAAGTGTAAAATCCCAGTAATGTTGTAAACATTGCCAAAGGATCCCATGGTTACACACACTAAGTGTAGATAACAACTTAAGCAGTATCAGAAACATTTGCCTGCCTTATATATTAACTTTGGTACATACTTAAATATTAAGTTTGATACATGCTTGAATACTAAGTTTGGTACATACATGTGTTTTTCATTGTACAAGTTTTATTGGAAATGCCTTAAATAGTATGTATTGATCAATGAATTACCAAGGTGGCAAACATTAAATAAATGAATAAATGCTGTGTGGCTTATTACCTGTGCATTTGTTTATTAAATCATTTTACATAACTGGAAGATGTATTACACTTACACAAACACATTAAAAAAAACATTCTAGACACACAATATTTAGTTACATTTCTTCGGGACATTGAAGGCGGAATTTGAAATGTACAAATTCAGAAAGGAAAAAAAAAGGACTATTTTAGTTCCATATAATAATCAAATTACTAAACAAAGAAAAGTCATGGTTTTTATTTCAAAATGCATATTTGTGTAATATACGCATATGTATATTATGTATGCATTTTATGTACTCTATGTATATGTATATGTATGTATATTTATGGATTTAAAGGCTACAGTAACTTTTGTAAGACTTAGTTAATATACACGTCCCATGTCAGTAGCATGTAAGTAATGTAAGAGAAAACAGACATTATATTAACAGAAAGTGGATGTAAAACAGTTCCAGAAATTTTGAAAACCACCGAATAAATACATCAGCAATTCATAGTGGGTAACATCATATTGAAGAAACATCTGGGTAATAGTGTATTTTTTCCTGAGTTTATTTTTTTTTGTCTGTAAATAAGTCAACACATATAATCTGTTTTATACTTTGCCAATATTTTCTTTTCTTCATAGGTTCATATGTGTGTACTATGCTAATCGCCCTGGAGCCTTTACAAGCCTAGCCCATAGGATTAGCCTGGCATCGTGCCACCCAATCTTAGTTCCCAGTGCCTCTGTTGAGTAGAGCCACTGGAGTGATCCCCAGGTTAAATTTTCTATTTCCCATCCAATCATCAAGATTTCTCTTGAAGAGGGACAGTGAGGTGCTCTGTTTGACATGTATGGGAAGTCTATTCCCTAGCATGGGCAGTCTCTGGGTTATGAACCTGACCCTCCAGCTTGTTCTGTTGATTGTGGTAATGAGGTTGAGGTCTCTGGAGTGTATTGTGCAGAGGGTTTGGGATTTCTTTAGATATAGCATTTCTAACAGAGCTGGATCAGACTTGGCTTTGTAAGTCAAGCAGAGACTGCCTCTAAGTAGGCGATATGAGACAGAGAATAGTTTAAGTTTTTAGAGTCTGTCCATATAGGACAAGTGTTTAAGGCCTAAGATCCTCTTTGTGAGGTACTTTTGTTCCAGTTGTTGCAGGTGTCTAGTGAGGTACATGCCAAATGGAGCATTGTACTCGATGGTTGGCCTAATGAGGGAAGAGTAGAGGGAGACAATGACCTCTTTCTTCCTGGATGCAAAACCCTTAGTAATGAGATGTGTCACATAGAAGGACAGTCTGACCACAGTGGCAATGTGGTGGTCAAAAGAGAGGTTGCTGTCAACCTGTGTTCCCAGATCTCTTACAATGCCTTCTGTGTTCAGTGGACTACCATCGATGTGTTAATTCATGGGAACTGGGGTTTTCCCAAAGGGGACGACAGCACATTTTTTGACATTGAACTTAAGGCCATGGTTCTGACACCAGTCGTTGGTCTCGGTGAAGCCTTTCTGTAGGATGTCAACATCACTTGGGGAGTTAATAATAGCTCCCAACTTGCAATTGTCTGCAAACATTGTCAGCCAGAGTCCCCTTGTGTTGGCCTGGACTTCAGAGAAGTAGATACCAAACAGGAGAGGACCCAAGACCAATCACTGTGGGACTCCACTCGTAACTGGTTGGCAGTCTGACTTGGAGTCAACTAGTTTTACACTGTGGGTTCTATCTGTGAGCCAGTTTGTAACCCACCTAGTGATATAGGGGTCGATGCCTAGCTTGCTGAGTTTTTCTATGATTCCTGAGTGGGGAATGGTATCAAAGGCGTTGGCCAGATCAAAGTAGGCTGTATCAACCACCTTGCTTCATCCACAGCTCTGGTGACTGACACAAAGAAGTCAACCAGGTTGAGCAGGCATGATCTAGCCTTCACAACACCAAACTGTGTAGGATCCAGAGTTTGGAGATTCCCTATATCCATGTTTATTAAGTCCATGATGATGCATTTCATAGCTTTGCATATCAGACTTGTAAGGCTAATGGGGCGATAGTTCCCAGGGTCTGTAGTCACTCCTCCTTTGTGGAGAGGGATGACTGTAACAGTGCGCCATCTGGCAGGGACAAATCCTGAGGTGAGACTGTGATTGAACAGGGCACACAGGTGAGGTGCCAGTTCACTCTGTAGTTCATGTAGAACATAGCCAGGGATATTGTCAGGTCCGATAGAATCTGTATTCTTGGCCTTGGACAGTGCTGTTTTAACCTGTGCAGCAGTAATACTGGGTGCCTGGCAATCTACTGGTATTATGATTGGTCCTTGGGGGGGGGGGGGTAAAGTTGGCACTGAATCTGTTGGCCAGTATATTGGCAATATCTGTTGGCTTGGTATAGGAGGTACCACTGTGCAGTAGCTCAAAGCAAATCTGGGTATTGCCGTGGAGATTCTTTACATAACTATAGAAGGTCTTGCGTTTATCTTTACTATCTGCTGCAATTCTGTTTTCACAGCTAGCTTTAGAGGATTTGATGAGGGATCTCAATGTTTTGCTGAGGCTGATAAGGGAGTTTTTTCCAGTCTTGGGACTTCACCTTATTCGGCATCAGCTTTCTCTTTCTGTTGTAGAATTTGTTTATGGCAGGGGACCACCAGATTGGCTTCCTTTTTTTGGAGGAGAGTTTCTTGGTTCTATTGGGCATGGCACAATCCATGCATTTGTGTACTTGTTCATACATACCAGAAAGGCTCATCCAGACTCTGCTACACTTTGCTGTGAAGGAAAGGTTAGTTTGCTTTTATTTTTTGTATTACTGTATTGCTTTTCTATATTTTGAATACTGTAGTTTGTTTTCTTTACCTTGTGTTTTGCTTGCATTCTGTTTTAACAGCATATTAAAACTTCAAAAGAGACCACAGCTCTCTCTGTTCTGAGTCAGGCAGAGTCTTTCTAGTTGCCCACCTCTTATGTTAATCTGACCATATATCTCATTTCTCTCTACTTTCACTGGCTTATGTGAGTAATCACAAAATCATCATTTTGAAATCCCACCCTTCAATTATTTAAATTTATTGGCCATCCTACAGTATTTCATAGTACCAAAATACAAAAGTGACCACCCCTTTCAATCCATCTTGCTGTTTTAAAAATAGTAACTCTCCACTAAACCTTAACTTTTTAAACAGGTAAAACTCAAGTTACCTACTTTCACATCTAACTTCTCTAGTGCACACTGCAGAGTGCATTCTTTTCAGTCTTACCTTTAAGCATCCCTGTGACTAGCACTTTCTCTAATACCAGCTGGAAAGCACTAGGAAGCCTTAAACTCATACAAACACTGAACTCTCCTTGTTAACAAGGAGAAATTAATAGTAGGCACTAAACAGCCTATAATTGCAAAGTACCTTGCTAAGGAAACAGCTCCTATACTTTACAAAGAAAAAAAAAAAGCCCCAAACCAGGCATGTCCAAGGGTCAGCTTCCGGTGATTTCTCCTGTCCACCTGGTGAATCTGGGCATACTGGGGCAATGCAGCAATTGCCTCATGTACACAGACAACCCTTTCCTCCTACCACCCAACACTACAACCTGTGAGAGATGCACTTACATAGCCAAAATGGAAGCAAAGCTCTCTCCACCCAAGATTGTGCTAAACAGTCAAGAGGAGAAGGTTAACACCCACACTACACCTCAAGCAACACATAGCCCTTCTAAACCCGCACCACCAACACCCACATATAGCAACACTAAATCCACATATGCAGAGGCCCTTAACTGTAACCTGCCCAAGCAACAACAACCTCTGAAGCTGAAACGCAAACAAACACCAATCACAACCAATGTGTCACATAGTTCACAACACCAGTGTGCCACCCAGCAACAGCCCTTAAGGCAAGACAATGTACCTAACACTTTAGTCATAGGTGACTCTATAGTCCGGCACACTGATGTCCCTCTCACCAGGTTGAATAAGGAGAAAATTACAGTCAGCTGCCTGTCGGGTGCCAGGATCCGCCACATAACGCATGCACTCAAGTCACTCCACAACAAGTACAAATATGACTCTGTCATTGTCCATGTTGGAGTGAATGACTTGAGACGTACCTCCCTGGACTACATGAAAAGAGACATGGAAGAGCTCTCGGATCATGTGGCCCAGGCAGGTATGACCCTAGCCCTGAGTAGCATCATGCCTTCGCCCAGAATGATACCACAATATAAGGATAAAATGATTGACTTCAACAATTGGCTAAGCTTATGGTGTCATTCAAAGGGGATCCAGTATCTGTCTGCCTGGGATGACATGATTGACAGACCACGATGCTTTGCCAGAGATGGTCTGCACCTGTCGCCCCTGGGATTCAGGTTACTGGCTAAGGCTCTTGCCACCCCTATAGTGCCTTTTTAGGCAAACTTCAAAGGACAAAACCACCACCGTAACAGGTACAAGCATGCAAAATCTGAAGGTAATGCTACTCAATGCTAGAAGTCTAAACCTCAAAATGCACTCTCTCGAGGCACTCCTAAAAATGGAGAACATCGATATCTGTGCAGTAACTGAGACCTGGTTCAAGGCTCCAGAGAGCACCCCTGCAATACCAGGCTACAACTCTTACCACACTTTTCGGCCACCAAACCAGGACCGAAACACTAAAGGTGGAGGAGTGTCAATATTCACCAAGGATATTCACACCACCAGGCTAGTTGGCCAACACAATGTGTCTGAAATTCTCCAAGTGCAACTAACACTAGGTAAGACTGCAATCCAAATTGTAGCTTGCTACAGATCCCCCACCATACCCCAAGATTATCACTACACCTTTCTAAACATACTGGAAAATATTAAGATAGAACCAAACACCATAATACTGGGTGATTTTAACTACCCTGCCATTAACTGGGAAAACTACTCATGTCCCAACACCTTTGCGCAACGGTTCTTGGAATTCATAAATTCCAACGCCCTGGATCAACTAAATCCATAGTCCCACCAGGGGCTCCAATATCCTAGACCTGGTCATTACCAACATGGGAAATCAATGCTCCATACCTATGGTCACCCCCTCGTTAGTCAGGTCTGACCATAAGCTAATCACCCTTAACATCCACATCCCACCCCCACCCCCCCAGTAAAGAAACCACCATAAAAAAACTCTCCAAAGCCAACTTCATGCTACTCAAGTCAGAAGTGACAAACTTCATGACACCCATGCAGACGGGAACTGAAAGTTCAACTGCTGAATCCTACACTAAGGCACTGTATGAGCACATCCACTCATGCATGAATCGTGCCATCCCAAACAGAACCAAAATGCTCTCATCCAAAAAGGAAGCCAATCTGGTGGTCCCCTGCCATAAACAAACTTTACAACAAAAGGAAGAAACTTTTGCAGAAAAGAGGAAAATCCCAGGATGCAAAACTCCCTTACTAGCCTCAGTAAGAAACTGAGATGCCTCATAAAATCCTCCAAAGCTAGTTACGAAAATAAAATTGCCAAAGATTCCAAAGACAACCACAAAGCATTCTATAACTATGTCAAGAATCTAAATGGCAATGCTCAGATCTGCTCTGAGCTAAAACAGAATGGTATTAAATATACTGATCCGAAGGATATTGCCAATATCCTGGCAGATCGATTCAGTGCCAACTGCCCCCCTCTCACCCCCTAAATGGCCCATCTCAATACCGGAAGATTGCCAAATTCCAGTAATAACGGCCACGCAGGTACAAAACGCACTCTCTAAAGCCAAGAATACAGCATCCATGGGACCAGATGACATCCCGGGCTGTGTACTACATGAACTACAATATGAACTGGCACCTCACCTAAGTGTCATGTTTAATCATAGCCTCACCTCAGGTTTTGTGCCCACTGAGTGGCGCAGAGCTACAGTTATCCCAATCCACAAGGGGGGATCCACCTTGGATCCCGGAAACTACCATCCCATCAGTCTGACAAGCCTTATCTGCAAGGCCATGGAGTGTATTATCATGGAACTTATAAACAAAGACATTGGCAACCTTCAAACACTGGACCCCACCCAGTTTGGGTTTGTGAAGGGCCGATCTTGTCTCCTGAACCTAATTGACTTCTTTGAATCAGTCTCCAGAGCCATGGACAAGGGTAAGGTGGTCCACACAGCCTATCTAGACCTTGCCAAGGCCTTTGACACCATCCCCCACTCTGGAATCATAGATAAACTTACTAAGTTGGGCATTAATCCATATGTCACCCAATGGGTTGCTAAATGGCTTACTGATAGAACCCACACTGTAAAAGTAGCCGACTCCAAATCCAGCTCCAGACAAGTGACAAGTGGAGTACCTCAGGGTTCAGTCCTGGGGCCGCCCTTGTTTGGCATCTACTTCTCTGAAGTACAGGTCAACACTAAGGGACTCTGGCTAACAAAGTTTTCAGATGACTGCAAACCGGGAGCCATTATTGAATCCCCAAATGATGTGGATACTCTACAAAAGGGCCTTACAGAAACAGATGCTTGGTGCCAGAGCCATGGGCTCAAGCTCAATGCCAAGAAATGTATTTTTATCCCCTTTGGGAAAAAACATGTATCCATGAATTACCATATAGGTGGCAGTACACTAAACACAGAAAGTGTGATAAGAGACTTAGGGACACAGGTGGACAGTGGTCTCACCTTCGATAACCACATCGCCACAACAGTCAGGAAATCCTTCTATGTGGCACACCTCATCACGAAGGGCTTTTCATCCAGAAAAAAGGAGGTCATTGTCCCACTGTACTCATCCCTCATTAGACCCATTATAGAATACAACACCCCATTTGGTATGTACCTCTCAAGACATCTGCAACAACTGGAAAGGCCTCAGAAATACCTCACTAAAAGAATCACAGGCCTAAAGCAGATGGCCTACGCTGACCGCCTTAAAAAACTCCAGCTATACTCTGTCGCATACCGTCTACTCAGAGGCGATCTCTGCTTAACATACAAGGCCATGTCAAACCCAGAGCTGTTGGACATGCTACACTTAAAGAAATCCCAATCCCTCAGAGCTACACGCTCCAGGGATCTAAACCTTGTCATCACAATAAACAAAACATGCTGGAGGGATAGGTTCCTGACCCAGAGACTCCCCAGACTCTGGAATAGATTGCCCATACATGTCAAGCAGAGCGCCTCTTTGGACCTCTTCAAGAGGAACCTTGAAGATTGGATGGGAGAAAGGAAATTCACCCCAGGGATCACGTCAGTCGCCCTGCTAGACAGGGGTCCAGGAAAGTAAATAATGTGGGAAGAAATAGCCAGGGAATTGTTATGGCTAGGCTTGTATAGGCCCTAGGGCTGATAGCCTGGTACCAACCTATGAACCTATGAACCTATGAACAGTGCATTGGTGTATGATTCAGTGGTCATGCAACCATTCCACATTTGCATGGGTGCTGTGACGTTAGCCACCTCTATTTTTAGGAGCCCAGATTTTACCAGGGAGGAGTTGACTATTGGTGTAGAGCAATGATCACCCATGTTAGTAATGACCAGGTCAAGGATGTCGCTACCTCTAGTGGGGATAAGAACGAGCTGGTCCAGGGGATTGGAATTAATGAATTCCAGGAAATGTTGGGCAAGTGTATTGGTACTTTAGTAGTTTTCCCAGTTAATGGAGGGGTAGTTGAAGTCACCCAGTATGAGAGTGTTAGGCTGGACTCTAATATTCTCCAGGGTGTTTGGGAACAAGGAGTGTGAGTCTTTGGACATGGTTGAGGATCTTTAGCAGGCTACAACCTGAATCACTGTCCTACCCAATGTTAGCTAATCCTGAAGTATCTCTGATGCATTATGTTGGGCTACCAGTCTGGAGCTGTGCACATCCTTTATGAATATGGAAACACCACCGCCTTTGGAGCTTCAGTCCAAGTTCTGGGCTGAAAGGTGTGGAATGAGTTATAGCCTGATAGTGCACGGCTACTTTCTGCTCTCTTGGATCAGGTCTCTGTTACAGCACGAGTGAGTGCATTTTGAGATTTAGACTTCTAGCGTTGAGTAGCATGACCCTCAGATTGCATTTGTTTGTAGCTGTTATGGTGGTAATTTAGTCTTTGGAACACCACCTAAAAAAAGCACTATAGGGCTGGCGGGAGCCTTGGCCAGTATCTGGAAGCCCATGGGTGACAGATGCAGGCCATCTCTGGCAAAGCATCAAGGTCTGTCAATCATGTCATCACAGGCAGGCAGATACTGGATCCCCTTAGAGTGACACCAGAAACTTAGCCAATTGTTGAAATCGATCCTTTTCTGATTGTACTGTGGTATCATTCTGGATGATGGTAGGAGGCTGCTCAGGGTAGGGTCATACCCACCTGGGCTACATAATCCGAGAGCTCCTCCATGTCACTTTTCATGTAATTCAGGGAGGTACGTCTCAGGTCATTCACTCCCACATGAACAATGACACAGTCATATTTGTACCTGTTGTTGAGGGACCTGAATGCATGTGTTATGTGGCGGATCCTGGCACCTGACAGGCAGCTGATTGTTAGTTTCTCCTTATTCAGCCTAGTGAGTGGGACATCAGTGTGCCTCACTATAGAGTCATCTATGACTAGTGTGTTGGGCATGCTGTTTTGCCTTAGGGGCTTTGGTTGAGTGACACACTGTTTAGGAGAGTTGTGTCTCGTGATTAGTGTTGTGTTGTGGTGGGAACTGCTTTGTTCTTTTTGCTGCTAATACTCATTTGCATACATTGTGTAAGTTGGGGGGTACTAGTTTGTATTTGTAGATGCAAATACTGCAATAACATACCATATGTATCCACAACCCCTTTTTCCCATATGGAGTCAGGGTGTCTCTTCAACAGTGACAATCACACAACCTGTGGTGAGAGACCTGGGTACTCAGGTTAACAACAATCTCACATTCGACCATCATGTAGTGGCAGTGGTCAGAAAAGCCTTTTACTTGGTTCATCTCATAAGTAAAGGGATTGCATCCAGAAAAAAGGAGGTTATTACCTCTCTGTACTCCTCTCTCATTGCTCCAACAATTGAGTCCAACACCCCATTTGCTATGTACCTCTCCAAACCCTTGCACCAACAGGAAAGGCCACAGAAATACCTCACAAAGAGACAAACAGAATCCATGGCCTCCAACACCTGTCCTATGCAGACAGGCTCAAATCACTATCACTCTATTCGGTATCGTACAGATTGCTCAGAGGTGATCTGTGTCTCACCTACAAGGCAATATCGGACTCTGCTCTACTACAGATGCTCCATATCCTTAAGTCTAACTCCTCGCACATTACTCACTTAAAAGGCCTAAATCTAATATGTGACATCAAAAAAACCTGCTGGAGAGACACATTTATCTCCCAGAGGCTGTCCTGCCTCGGGAATAGACTTCCCATACATGTCAGAGTACCTCTCTGGCCCTCTTCAAGAGCAACATTGATGAGTAGATGGGAAATCACAAATTATTCCCAGGGGTTCCACCTGTGTCCTCATTGACAGGGGTGATAGGTGCCTACTAAGGTTTCCTTTTTGGAGATAAACTCTTGGCTAGGCTTGTAAGGGCCCCAGGGCCATTAGCCTAGTAACCTCCTATGATTGTATGATCTAGAGCCAAGGTTTACTCCGCCGGGATGTTAGCCATGCTGCAATAGTTCTTCTACAGCTATGGCCAATTTAGTGGGTCAAATTCACCTACTGCATGTCTTTACCATGTAAAACCGTAGGAAACCCAAGTGAACACAGGGAGGACATGCAGGCTCGGTATAGAAGACACCCCAGCTGAGAACCGAACCAGAGAACCTCTAGCTGTGAGGTGACAATGCTATCCACTGTGCTGACCATTACCATACCATATATCCTGATGTAAAACAGTGTTTGCCGGAGCAGAGCTTTTTTACTGTTACTCTTATACTAACTTATACTGTGCTGCATCCTATAGCCTAGGCAGTGAATGAAAAGTTCTTGTAGCATTCCACTAGCTCAGTAAATAAGTACTTACTAATTTAGTAAATGAACAAACAAACAAAATAAATAAATATGCAAATACATAAATAAATAAATATCACTGCTGCTATCAAACCTTATGGCTATATTTCCAGAGAAAGAGGACAGAGGTAGTGCTACTTTTTGTATGAGTCTACTCCCCCCTCTTCCCACAACTGTAAATATGTCAGAAAAACTGTCTGTCAAGGCTAAGTGCCCTCAAATCACAAAGCTGTATGGGGGGGCTAAACTTCAGCAGAAAGACATACAGCTGACGTAAGATCATTGTCTATGGCTTGTCAAAATTATAATTAAATTTTATCACACAATAAGACAATATGCAAGTGTTATACAGCATTGAGGTATAAAATATTTTTATTTATTTGTTTAGGCATGTGGAGTGAGTGACTAGATCTATTTTCAGCTACATCATTGTTTCATTATTAAAGAATAAAAAGCAGGAGTAATAGCACTGCAATGAAACTGGACAGAAAATGTTTATGTTGCATTTGCAGAAATTTATTTATTTTATTTAACATTTGTTAACCAGGAAAGTCTGACTTGGAATGAAGCCCATTTTCAGTGGTGGCCCAGTGAGAAACACTCCAGATGCATGGCTTTATAATGTGGGAGGAAACCGGAGCACCAGGAGGGAATCCACACAAATGCAGGGAGGACATGCAGACTCCGCACAGAAGGCACTCCAGCCAAGGATCGAATCGCAGAACCTCTTGCTGTGAGGTGGCAACACTACCACTGCATCACTGTGCCATCCAATAATAGTCAGAAATATAACCGACCCTTAGCCTCTTGTGCTAGAAGTCATTAATGATTGCAACTCCAAGAACGTTCATAGGTAGGTACTAGGCCATCGGCCCAAGGGCCTAAGTAAGCCTAGCTAACAAGGTTCCCTGGCTTACACCACCCAAGAAAGTTATTGAGCAGAGCCAGCAAAGTGATCCCCGGAGTGTATTTCCTATTTCCCATCCACTTATCAAGATTTTTCTTGAAGAGTGCTAATGAGAAACTTTGCTTGACATAGATGGGTAGCTTGTTCCAGAGTATGGGAAGTCTCTGGGACAAGAATCTATCCCTCCCGCATGTCCTGTTTATTGTGGTGACAAGGTTTAGGTCCCTAGAGCATGTAGCTTGGGGGGATTGGGGTTTCTTTAGGTGTAGCATGTCCAACAGCTCTGGGTTTGACATAGCTTTATATGTTAGGCAGAGATCACTTCGGAGTAGATGATATCCTATGAAGTAAAGCTAGAGTTTTTTGAGATGGTCAGGGGGTGTTTGAGGCCAGTAATCCTCATTGTGAGGTACTTCTGTGGCCTTTCCAGCTGTTGCAGATGTCTTGTGAGGTACATTCCAAAAGGGGCATTGTACTCTATAATGGGTCAAATGAGTGTCGAGTAGAGGGGAACACTGACCTCTTTTTTCCTAGATGAGAACCCTTTTATGATGAGGTGTGCCACATAGAAGGAATTCCTGACTACTGTGGCGATGTGATTATCAAAAGAGAGACTACTGTCCACCTAGGTCCCCAGGTCTCTTATCACACATTCGGTGTTAAGTAGACTGCCGCCTATGTGGTAGCTCATGGGTACATAGTTTTTATCAAAGGGTGTGACAATGGACTTTTTGGCATTGAGCTTGAGGCCATGGCTCTGACACCAGACATCTGACTCAGTGAGGCCCTTCTGTAGGATGTCCACATTATTTGGGGACTCAACTATGGCTCCTAGTTTGCAGTCATCTGCAAACTTCATTAGCCAAAGACCTTCTGTGTTAGCCTGTACTTCAGGGAAATAGATACCAAACAGGAGAGGTCTCAGGACTGAACACTGTGGTACTCCACTTGTCACTGGTTTGAAGTCAGATTTGGAGCCTGCAACTTTTACAGTGTGGGTTCTGTCAGTGAGCCAGTTGGCAACCCATCTTATGATGTAAGGATTTATACCTAGTTTAGTGAGTTTAGCTATAATTCCAGAATGAGGGATGGTGTCGAAAGCCTTGGCGAGGTCAAAATAGGCTGTGTGAACCACCTTACCCTCGTCTACAGCTTTGGTGACTGCCTCAAAGAAGTTGTTCAAGTTCAGGAGGCATGATCTGCCTTTCACAAACCCGAACTGGGTGGGGTCCAGAGTTTGGAGGTTACCAATGTCTTTGTTTATGAGTTCCATGATGATACATTCCATGGCCTTATAGACCAGGCTCGTCAGGCTAATAGGGCGATAGTTCCCTGGATCAGTGGTGGGTCCCCCTTTGTGGAGTTGGATAACTGTTACTGTGCACCATTCAGTGGGCACAAATCCTGATGCGAGACTATGATTGAACATGGTGCTTAGCTGGGGAGCCAGTTTGTTCTGCAGTTCATGTAAAACGCAGCCTGGGATGTTGTCCGGTCCCATGGATGCTGTGTCTTTGGCTTCAGAGAGTGCAGCTTTTACCTGCGTATTTGTGATTACAGGGACTCTGTATTCGTTCTGTAGAGATATGGGCCCTTTAGGGGGTGGGGGTGGGGTAAAGTTAGCACTGAACCTATCTGCCAGGACGTTGGCAATATCAGTTAGTTCTGTAATTTTCATGCCGTTGTGCTGTAACTTAGAGCAGATCTGGGTGTTGCCATTGAAATTCTTGACATAGCTATCGAATGCTTTGTGGTTGCCCCTAGAATCAGTGGCAATTTTGTTTTCATAGCTAGCTTTGGAGGATCTTATAAGGGATCTCAGCTTCTTACTGAGGCTGACCAGGGAACTCCTCCACTCATGGGATTTTACTCTCTTTTGCAACAGTTTCTTCTTTCTGTTGTAGAGTTTGTTTATGGCAGGGGACCACCAGATTGGCTTCCTTTTTTTGGAGGAAAGCGTCTTGGTTCTGTTTGGGATAGCACGATCCATGCACTTGTGTAAGTGCTTACAGAGTGCATCTGTGTAGGATTCAACAGTTGTAACTGTATTGTCCATCTGCATGGGTGTCATGAAGTTCGCCACTTCTGTCTTAAGAAGCATGAAGTTTGCTTTGGAGAAATTTTTCACTGTGATTTCCTTAATGGGGGGTGGGAGCGGGATGTGGATATCTAGGGTGATTAGCTTATGGTCGAATCTGACCAACGAGGAGTTGACTTCAGGTGTGGAACACTGGTCACTCATGTTGGTAATAACTAGGTCTAGGATATTGTTGCCCCTGGTGAGGGTCTGGATAAGTTGATCCAGGGCACTGGAATTTATGAATTCAAGAAAGCGCTGAGCGAAGGAGTTGGTACATGAGTAGTTTTCCCAGTTAATGGTGGGGTAGTTGAAATCGCCCATTATTAGGGTGTTTGGTTGAACCCTAATATTTTCCAGTATATCAAGAAAAGAGGAGTGTGAATCCTGGGGCATGGTGGGGGATCTGTAGCAAGCTACAATTTGGATTGCAGTTTTGCCCAGAGTTAGTTGCACTTGGATAACCTCGGATGCATTATGCTGAGCAACTAGCCTGGAGATGTGGAAATCCTTAATGAATATGGACACACATCCACCTTTGGTGTTCCAGTCCAGGTTAGGGGGCTGAAAAGTATGGTATGAGTTATAGCCTGGTAATGCAGAGGTGCTCTCTGGATCCTTGAACCAGGTCTCAGTCACTGCACAGATATCGATACTCTCCCATTTTTAAGGAGTGCCTCAAGGGAGTGCATTTTGAGGTTTGGACTTCTAGCATTGAGTAGAATTACCCTTAGTTTTTGCTGGCCTGTTCCTGTTACGGTGGTGAATTTGTCATTTGAACCTTGCCTAAAAAAGGCAGTATAGGGGCAGCAAGAGCCTTAGCCAGTATCCGGAATCCCAGGGGTGACAGGTGCAGGGCATCTCTGGCAAAGTATCATTTTCTGTTGGCCATGTCATCCCAGGCAGACAGATACTGGATCCCCTTAGAATGACATCAGAAGCTTAGCCAATTGTTGTAGTCAATCATTTTGTCCTTGTACGTACATTTGTCCTGTCCTGGCCACCATCCTGGTTCTTCCCTTTGTCTCTTCTGTAGTTCCACATGCATTATCTCTGATATTGACATATACAGCCATGTATGAGTACATCCTGATATTTGTGAGAATTTTTGTAACTTCCAGGTTTTACCAGTCTAATCTTAATATCCATATTATCATGTATACCACTTGCCCACTTTTGCTGGAATCTGACGTTCCCTTGAATGTCTAATCAGAGGAACGTTTTCTTCCACTGTTTCATTTGACATCCTCAATTCAGCCATTCCTCATTTGTCTGTGCTAGCTGTCCTCCTGATCTGCTAAGCTGTCCTCCTGTCCAGGCCACATTTAATTGTCAGTCTGCTCCCATCAAACATTGCTGCTTCACTGGTGCCCTTGCTTTTTCTACCTGCATTTTCTGTTGCCACTCACCCCTCTTCCTCCTTTTTTACCTCTCAGCCTCCAGTTTACTGCAGTCTCTGACATGCATGTATCTGCCATCCCAGCTGCTTGTTGCAGATTTATCTCTCAAGTTATTTTTTCCAACTTCTCTGTTGCCATGCCGTCAGTCCTCAGTTGTTTACACTTGGGGGCCCTATTTTTATACTTGTGGGCCCTATTTATTCTTCCTCATATTGCCTGCCATTTTTTTTCTAACCTGTTGTTCATTTTCTTCTTCATTTCTCTTCATGTTATTTCCATCAAGGTCTCTGTCCTGTCCCATTCTGCCTGCAATTGAATGAGGCAGGGTTTGAACCCTGCAATCATCTTGTTCCATTAACAATATCACCTTTTTAGCATCTCTGTCATTCTACAAGGCCAGTCCCCCCAGCCTAGCAGGTCCCTTGGTCTCAGTACCATATCACAGTTATAGTACCTGACTCATTTCAGCCACTCACTGCTCCTGGAAATTTTCATTTCTGGTTTTTATTTTTTCTGTTTCACAACTTTCTGTATAAAGGGTACAGTCTGGAGTGATTCCTATTCTGTTGGGAGGTTGGGCGAATGATTATGGTGTTTATGCTACAGACACAAGGTACAGGGTTTGATTCTCCCATAGGGTAATTGGTGAGGCTTAAAATGGCCCACAAGGGCAGTTAGCCAATACTAATCTATGAACATATGCAAGGTAGAGGGTTTGATTCTCACATTTGAAAGGTAAATTGGCTAGGCTTATAATGGTCCACAAGGGCAGTTAGCCTAGTACTAATCTATGAACATATGCAAGGTAGAGGGTTTCATTCTCACAATTAAAAGGGGAATTGGCTAGGCTTAAAATGGCCCACAAGGGCAGCTGGCTTAGTACCTACCTATGACCTTACTGATTGATTTAGTACCTACCTATGACCTTACTGATTGATTTAGTACCTACCTATGACCTTACTGATTGATTTAGTACCTACCTATGACCCTACTTATTGATTTAGTACCTACCTATGACCCTACTGATTGATTTAGTACCTACCTATGACCCTACTGATTGATTTAGTACCTACCTATGACCTTACTGATTGATTTAGTACCTACCTATGACCTTACTGATTGATTTAGTACCTACCTATGACCCTACTGATTGATTTAGTACCTACCTATGACCCTACTGATTGATTTAGTACCTACCTATGACCTTACTGATTGATTTAGTACCTACCTATGACCTTACTGATTGATTTAGTACCTACCTATGACCCTACCGATTGATTTAGTACCTACCTATGACCCTACTGATTGATTTAGTACCTACCTATAACCCTACTGATTGATTTGTGATGTATTCTTCTCTCTACTCTTACTGCAACTGTGCCAGCCTAAGCTACCTAGACTATACCCTTGCCTTTCTCCCTTGGCTGGCTTGCGTGTTTGCTACTGTCTGATATTACTGTACCTTCCCCTGTTTGATACCCTCATATATTAGTGACCCTGTGCCATGTTCTTCCTTATAGCCAAACCAAAGGGTAAAAAGGTTATACAGATAAACCATTCACTAAAAACTGAGAAAAAAAGTTAAGCTAGAGTGTGATACCTTAGACTTCCTGGCCTGAATGTATCTATAGAGTCTTAAAATGTAAAAAGTCACAGGCATTCAGAAGCCATATAGCTGAAACACATCCTTAAGAGATAATTTGTATATATCCCATGGGTTTCCATCACAGGAGGTTTAAGGTATCACACAGTGAAAACTCTAGTTTGGCTGGGTTTGTTCTTTCTTATAACTGTGTCCAAGGCTGGCGTAATGCCAGCTGAACCTATTTGACTTAATAGGGCCATGCTCCTACAGCGGCCCCACACTATGCTATGGCAAGATCAGTTTGCTTAATGTCCCATAAGACCTAGCAACATGCAAGATTTTTTCCTGCTTTCAGTTTTGCTTCCACATTAACTGCAAGTCTCATTAGTGGAACAGACTTAATTTTCTATCATCATACCTCTCAACTGTCAAGATGTTTGCAGAATGTCCAGATATTTGTTTCATATTTTTTGTTTGTTCTCATAAAATCTGTATTTTACTGGATTTCTGTGCCAGATCATTGAGGACTGAATTCACTAAATAACGACAGGCATTTCAGTTTCAGATTTCATATCCTTCAGAAAATGCATGATAACACAAAACCTTCTATGTTTGTAAGAGCAATATTTAAAATGTATCCCTGTTTTGGGGGCTTCGCCCAGATTTTTTGTGCTAAGAGGCTGAGAGCTATGTCTGTCATGCATTACACTGGGGGTTAGTCGAGTTAAAGTACTACAGTTTCTCACCATTTGTATAATGCAAACTGTTAGTTATGCATGCTCCCTTAGTAACCAGATACTGTTGCTGAGTGTTCAACAGGGTTTTTAACCCAAAACTGAGATAACCATCTGGTGTTGTGTTTTGTTCCACATAGTGTTGGAGAAGATAATACTGTCTAAAATTTGAAGAGTGACAGGGTTACTGTGTTTTCGTTTGCTTCTGATGCTGATGTCAGGTGTATCCATCTATCCATCCTTAACCCCTTTTCTCATTTTGCAAATGGGGTCGGGGTGTCACTTCGGCAGTGACAACCATCTCGAGACAAGGTTTATGACTGGCTGGTAAGGAACATAATTATAAAAAAATTGCTGTGGAATTTTCAACCTCAGCCAGTAAGAAAACAAACCCTGCTACGCACAAATAGTATGAACAGATAATGTCATGTGAAAACAATTCTGATCATGAAGATTTATGGCAGAATGTTACCAGTTCATTGGTATGACAGACAATCACATGCTGCACTTGTAGGTAGGAGAAAATAATCTGAAACAAATGAAGCATAAGGTTTATGCATGTTTGTTCAGCGGAAGGTTGCAATGGGTAGATCAAAAAATGACAATTTCGAAAGAGAATAAAATGACAACAAAGAGTTTGACTCATAAATGCATTACACGGATACCTTGGTATAAATGTCATGTTGAAAATGGGGGAGGAGTAAGCAGAAACTGAAAGATAAAGAATGGATAGATGGGAGTTTGGGAGGAGCTGTGTTATAGAAAGCTGAACAAACTGCATGGTCTCTGTAAAACCATGTGGGTCTCCTTAAGGCACTGAAATGTCCTCCAACCTGCCCAGAGATGATGCCTAGTCACCACTCTAAGTTATCCATGCATGTAGTCTTTGCTGTTGACCTTATGGTTTGGGCCATGGCTTGGAAATGTTAAGCAAGCATCTGTCTGCTTATCCAGTTTAGCAGATAATTAAATAAATTAAAATTAGACATTCAGAAATCAAAACAGGGGTGATGTGTGAGTAATGCTGTTTCTATGGACCGGCCTAAAATGATGAATAACACCCGCACCTTCGTCATTAAGTATTTCTTTTTCATGCCCACTCTAGTCCCCTTTTTTATCTTTCCCTTCCTAGCTATCCCAACTCTGGATCACTTTCCCTCCCTTTCTCCTACTTCACTACTCTCTTTCTCTTTCTCTCTTTCTCTCTTTCTCTCTCTCTCACCTTACATACTAGTTTCAATCCTCTTCCACTTAACCTCCAGAGGTTTGGGACCCCCCCATTACCCTCTATCTACTCCTTATTAGAACTTTTAACTATATTTTACCCCTTTTCCCTACACCCATTTCTCTCCCCCCTCTGCTCTTCTTTTTACCCTTTTTAACTACACCAGACCCTCTCCTCCACCTCTCCTCATTAAAATCCCTCCTCCCCCTTACCTTTTTTTCCTGATACCGCCTCTTCATCTTTTCACCTCCTGTCCATCCTGTTTTTCTATCTTCCCTACCAAGCAGAAAACGATCTGTGTCATCTGCTCTCTTCTTATTGCTGCACTGCTTTCTCCTGCCTCGCCTAACCTGCCAACTCTTCACCACAATACCAGTCTTGCGTACACAATTTCCAGTATCTGCTTAAACGTGTCGAAGCACCATTGCTTCCCATGTATAACTTTCCTGCCTCGATACCAGTGGTGGCATTTGATATTTTTACCCACACAATACTAACATTTTGAATTTAAAAATTCGATCTTTGCTAATCTTCTGTATATAATTTTACTTGAATGTACCTATTGTTACAGTTTAATAATCTTATAATATGTACAATACATTATCAAAGTCAAAGTCAAAAGTCAGAAGTAACTTTATTGTCATTTAGATCTACACAAGTGTAGATTAAATGAGATTCCATGCAATCCGCTCATCTTGGGACAGACAAAAAAGAAATCGCATACATAGAAAGACATAATGCAAAGCAACATATAATAATACTACCACTGTCTTATAAATCAACTCTCCATTTAAGTATACAGCTACATATATTCCTATAAACATACAATTGTTAAGATAACTAAAAATACACATCTAGCAGCAAAGTACAGGTAATAGTATTGGACATGAACCATGTACAACATTATGGGTGAAGTAGCAAATATCAGTAGAAGCTGAAGAAAAAAAAATATATATTGTACCTGGGTTAACAGTATAAATTATAATGGTTGGTTGGGCTTAATAAATAATAGTTAAAATAATATTGCACAGTGAATGGGAAGTCCCAGCTTCTTGACCTGTCAGTGATCAGACGTAATGTTGGAATTAAGAAGTGTGGTAACCCCTGGATAAAAACTGTCTTTGAATATAGTTGTCCTGCATCGAGTACTGCAGAATATTTTACATGATGTCAGGCTCATAAACAGACTGTTTGCAGGATGAGTTGCATCATTTATTATTTTGGTGGCTGTTTAGGCTCCTCGATGTATAAAGATCCTGGATTGTGGGCAGACTACCAGTTATCGTTTCAGCAACTTGCACCACTCTCTGCAGTGATTTCTTATCTGTGACCGAACAGCTCCCATGCCATACCAGAATATTTATTTATGTATTTGTTAGTTTGTTTACTTATTTATTTATTTGTTTATTTCCAATTTCTTGACCAGGGAAGTCCACTGGGCCAAGATAGCCCATTTTCAGTGGCGGCCCGGAGAGAAAAGCTGCACAATACAAACACAATAAAGAATGTCTACATAACAGTGACAAGACCAGGGATTATCAAAATAACCAAGTGGAACAGCCAGTAATATTACAGTAACATATTAGTAACATAAAGAACATACAATCACATTGCAAGTCAATATATGGCTACATCTAGAATAGTGTCAGTAAAACAGATAGTTAAAATTCCTAGGTGAATAAGCCATAATGCTGTAGATATAAAGGTGGCTTGGTACTAGAAAGTATTATTGAGATAGCAATGAGGAAACAGGAGAGTAGGGGAAGTGCATTAGGTTGGAAGGAAGCAGGGACATTTACATTTAGAGACAAGGTAAGAATGCAGCAGACTTTTGTAACTCCTTTTTGTAATTATTTGATTTTTTTTTTATTTCTCTTTGTAATGGAGCATTTCTCCCCGGGTCGCCTCTGAAAATGGGCCTTTTTGACCCAGTTGGACTTTCACGGTTACCGAATGTCAAATAAAAAAAAGAAAACAATCATGATTATATATTTGGAGGACACCCAACAGTTAGATGTGCTTTATTGGAAACATATTGACTGTAGCAAGACATGAGAGTTACCTAGCAAAAGACTCCGACTATTTAGAGCAGATGCGGGAGATGATTGGAAGCTCACAAAGGAAGAAACGGGTAATATGTGATGAGAATGTACATATGAAATAAGACTGAACAACGGAGTTTAGAAAAGGTTTATGCACCCCCCCGTCACACCCTCATCCCCACCGACTCATTTTTCCCACATTTCTTGCATCCAAGGACATTCTGCATGGGAGGCAAAAGAGCGAATTGTATCAAATCCAGTTTCATGTTCCAAAATGACCTTACTTCAGAATATAATGATCTGGTTTGTCTATTTCTGTTTTATCATGTTCCCTGATGAAAGAACAGCTAATGAAAAAACATATTGTTTTGTTTTACTATGCAATAATACTTTTGTAGTTTAAGACTGCTACATATCTGCCTATAAGGCCATTCATAACAGTTTCCTGGAAGGTAGAACAGACCAAAGCCCTATCCATGCATCTAAAAAAAGTTCCTGTAACTTACTGAAAAGAGGTCAGACAATTCTCATAAACTGTGTATTCAAAAGATGAAAAGACCTTAATTATCTTTGTAAATTTCCACTTCACACTCTCTAATAGGAATAAATCACTGTTGGAATAAATGCAAAAGAGTGAGTTATATTCCAAAACGTGATGCACAGACACAACGAAACATATAGTCAATACTACAGAGCTGCGAGATGAACATTTTTAATATCAGTTCTGACATTTTCATAGCTTTGCTTTTCACATATTAAGCATTTGTGTTAACTCATTATAGCCTAGTGACATCTTCAGGCATATTCTACTGATGCCTCAAGGTGGCACATATTGCTCATGTTTGCATTAAAATTTCCAAAATCATGCTACATACAGGATATTAGATAATTTCACATTTAAGCTTGCACAAGGACAAACACAACTGTATTAATAATATGACCTCTATCTATTTATTTATTTTTATTAATTTATTGCATTTGTTTACTAGGAAAGTCTACTGGGCCTAAAAAAGCCCATTTTCTGTGGAGGTCCATGGAGAAAAGCTCCGACAATAACATAGATACAGAAAATATTAAACATTAATTGGTACAAAAGTAGATACAGTTTTACAGATAGTGATCACAGTAATACATACAGAATATATAATTAAAAGCAGGAATTTTGTTGGTTGCCAGATGAATTCAATCAGAGAGGTATAAACAGAGCTATATTAATCAGCATTATTGTACCAGTATCAACAAGTGATAATAATAATAATTATGGAGAAAATATCATCAGTCAGCAGCAGCAAAAAGCAGTTTAGTTCTCATATAAGGTGAAGGAGGAGGTAGGTTATAGAGCAGGTACATAGCTAGGAAGGGTTGTTATAGAACAGGTACATAGCCAGGAAGGGTTGTTATAGAACAAGTACATAGCCAGGAAGGGTTGTTATAAAGCAGGTACATAGCCAGGAAGGGTTGTTATAGAGCAGGTACATAGCCAGGAAGGGTTGTTATAGAGCAGGTACATAGCCAGCAAGGGTTGTTATAGAGTAGGTACATAGCCAGGAAGGGTTGTTATAGAGCAGGTACATAGCCAGGAAGGGTTGTTATAGAGCAGGTACAGAGCCAGGAAGGGTTGTTATAGAGCAGGAACATAGCCAGGAAGGGTTGTTATAGAGCAGGTGCAGAGCCAGGAAGGGTTGTTATAGAGCAGGAACATAGCCAGAAAGGGTTGTTATAGAGCAGGTACATAGCCAGGAAGGGTTGTTATAGGGCAGGTACATAGCCAGGAAGGGTTGTTATAGAGCAGGTACATAGCCAGGAAGGGTTGTTGTAGAGCCAGTATATAACCAGGAAGGTTTGTTATAGAGCAGGTACATAGCCAGGAAGGGTTGTTATAGAGCAGGTACATAGCCAGGAAGGGTTGTTATAGAGCCAGTACATAGCCAGGAAGGGTTGTTATAGAGCAGGTACATAGCCAGGAAAGGTTGTTATAGAGCAGGCATGGAGCCAGGAAGGGTTGTTATAGAGCAGGCACAGAGCCAGGAAGGGTTGTTATAGAGTAGGTACATAGCCAGGAAGGGTATAGAGCAGGTACATAGCCAGGAAGGGTTGTTATAGAGCAGGTACAGAGCCAGGAAGGGTATAGAGCAGGTACATAGCTAGGAAGGTTTGTTATAGAGCAGGTACACCGCCAGGAAGGGTTGTTATAGAGCAGGTACATAGCCAGGAAGGTTTGTTATAGAGCAGGTACACCGCCAGGAAGGGTTGTTATAGAGCAGGTACATAGCCAGGAAGGGTTGTTATAGAGCAGGTACATAGCTAGGAAGAGTTGTTATAGAGCAGGTACATAGCCAGGAAGGGTTGTTATAGAGCAGGTACATAGCCAGGAAGGGTTGTTATAGAGCAGGTACATAGCCAGGAAGGGTTGTTATAGAGCAGGTACATAGCCAGAATGAGTTGAGATGATTTTGCAGTATTTGTTTGAAGGTGGTTGTGTTGCCTGTGTTTCTTATCGAAGGTGGAAGTGAGTTCCATAGTTTGGCGATGATGAAGGAGTAGACGAGTTGACCACTAGGAAAGGTGGGCTTTTATACTTTTAGAAGTAGATGATTTTCAGATCTTAGTTGCCTGCTGGGTTGGTATTGGGCAAGTAGTGTCAAGAGAGCAGGACAGTCTGTGGGTCTGTAGATTATTTTCTGTGCTGTAGCTAGTTGGGTGAATGACAGATGGTGGGGGTCTTCCAGCGAGTTACAGTAGTGGGATGAGAATTTGGCCTTGGTGGCAAATTTGGCTATTCTGTTGTAGCACATTTCAAGTTTTGGATTTTGCAGAATTTTGGATATTAGTGAGGAGAGGGATACCATAAGGGAGACAGGGTAATAAAAAGGTGGTTGCAAGGGTTTGTCTAGTAGAGAGTCTAAGAAAATGTTGGTACCTGTAGGGCATAGCAAACTTTTGATGTGTTTTTATGAAGCTATTGTTTATGTGTAAGTCAAAGTTTAGGTTTTCATCTATAATAATGCCTAGTAGTTTAGTGTGTGGGACATCTTCTATAGTGGTATTGTCTTGGGCTTGTATAGTGAAGAGATTTTTTTTATCTAGGGAGTGGTCTTCTTAGGGGTAAAAAGTGCTAGTTTAGTTTTTGTTGGATTTATGGCAAGATGACTGTTAAGCATCCAAGATTCAGTAGAGGTGAGGGCATTATGGGTGATTTTCTGGAGTTCAGAGCTGGAATTTGCAGTGCATATTATTGTAGAGTTGTCAGCATACTGGATTACTGAAAACTATGGGAGAGTGGAGTGAAAGTTGTTAATAAAGATGCTAAATAAGAAAGGATCAAGTATGGAACCTTGGGGTAACCCTGTGGAAAAGTATTGAGGAAGGAAGAGTAACACTGTTGCCATTTGATGGATTACTGCCTATCGGAGAGATATCTATTGAACTATTGTTGGGTAGGTGGGGAAATGGGGAGGGAGCATAGTTTAGAGAAGAGGATGCTGTGAGAAATAGTATCAAAAGCTTTGGAGAGATCTAGGAAAAGAGAAGCAATGATGTTGCCAGCATCCCATGCCCGGTTGACTGTATCTAGGAAGGAGAGGAGGGCAGTAGTGGTGCTGTGGGGTCTATATTATAATCTCAAAGGTTTAAAACTTCGAATCACTAAAGAAACAAAAAAAAATACTAAATTAAAAAAATAAATAAATAAATAGTATGTAGGCAGGGGGGGCCACCCCCCTACTTAAATATACCAACTCCAAAAATGCACTACATTGAACTAAACGGAAATCACCCCCTACAGAGATTTTCTGTTTAAACGTTCGATGTAGTGTGCTTTCAGTATTCTCGTGTTGACAATATCTTATTCGATATTGTCAGACTCTGAGGATTTAATATAGACCCGGTGCTGTGTCCTGGTCTGAATCCATGCTGAGTGGGTGATAGAATTTGGTTTTCAAGCAGGTGGTTGAGGAGTTGGGCATGGATGCATTTTTCCAGTACTTTAGAGAGAGAGATGAGAGAATTGCTATGGGCTGAAAGTTTGTGGTGTCTGTGCTGGTGTCACCTTTGCCTAAGGGGAGAATGTATGCTTTTTTCCAGATGTCTGGGAGAAAGGATTCTTTAATTGATCTGTTAAAGAGTATGCTAATGGGATAAGCTATAGGGTTTGCAGCTAGCTGCAGGAAGTGTGGGGGTAGACTGTCAGGGGGCAGACTACAGGATTTTAACTTAAGTAAAAGTTTTTTTTATTGTGGCAATGGGTATGGGGGAGAATTTTAGGTTAGAGTTGTGTGTAGTATTGTTTTCTGGGATGGTTTGGTCATCAGCTGTCTTGGTGTTGGTGCTGTTAACCACAGGAAACTTGGTGGTTAGGTTAGGGATGTTGTCAATGAAGTAGGAATTGAAGAGGGGGGGTCTGGCTGGGGTTTTGTCTGGGTCAGGGGATGGGGTGCTTTGAGTGCCTGGGTGTAATACTTGGTTAACAGAGTACCAGAAGTTTTTGGTATTATCTTTATGTTGGCTTTGTAGGTGGAGGTAGTGTGCTTTTTGATCTCTGGTCATTAGTCATTTTGTCTGGTTACAAAGTTGCTTGTATTGTAGTAGAGTTGAAGGGTCTTTGTTTTTATGCTACAATTTCCAGATTATATCCCTTGTGGACATGATTTCTTTGGTGGATTTTGAGAGCCAGCTTGCATGGTTATGTTTTACCTATTTTTGGTGGGTGGGTGCTTGCATATTTAGGATGCCTAGTAATGTTGAGTTAAAGAATTCACCAGCTTCATTAAGTGGTAAGGATTTGAGGGGTGTCCATTTTACTTTAGCTAAGGTTTCATTAAATATGGATGGTTGGAACTTAGTCAAATTTCCAGTTGATTTGTATTGGTGCTGGCCTGGGCTTGGGGAAGATTTGCATTGGATATATGCTGGATATTAATCCGAAACTATAAGGCCTTACTGTTCCCTGAGTTCTCCTACTACAAGGATTCAAGAAAGTATGTGTACTGTTGTAACTCTGTTCTGTTAATTAGTTGATTCTACTAGGTTGCAGTACGCTTCCCTGCCAGACTAGTCAGCATCCACTATTCCCTCTTCTTTACTGCTTGCACTCCTAGTTCTCCCCATAATTTCAACCCCCTTCTCTGCTGCTTCAGTTCTCCCTGTACTTCTTACCGCCTTCCTGAACCTCGTTAGCTCCCTTCCTGATTCTCCCCTTGGGGTCTCTACTGCTCCAGACTGACTGACCACTAGGTGGTGCTCCACTACCTTCTTACTGTTCCCACTATTTTTCCCTCTCCTTCCTTATCTCCCCTACTACAGCCCTCTAACATCCTTTCCTCTGCTCTCTCCCTCTCTACTGTCCAGGACTCCCAGCCACTCTTTCCTTTATACTCAGCCCTCCTCTATTCCCTTTTCTGAAGTCTCTTCCTTCTCCCTCTGTCTTTCTCCTTTGCATCTACCCTCTAACTCCTCTTCTCTGCACATCTCACTACCCATCCTCCTCTCTCCTTCACTTACCTTACCTATTTTCACATATCTGCTAAACTTGCTAAACTTACTTTCTGACTACTCACTCTTTACTGATTGTCTTCCTCACTTTCTCTTCATCTGGCTCTTCCTGCTCTGTTCGCCCTTTGGGCTCACTCTGCTCCCCTACCCTGCCCCCAAATCTCACCCGCCCCCAGCACCTCCACATTTATACCTCACCAACTCCTTCCTCCATTTGTTTCAATGAATCAGAGTCTTTCCCTACTCCCTCAATTCCTACATCAATTAACCAATCTTAACCCCCTCATATTTCCCTACCCACTCATACTCCTCCCTCTTCTCACTACATTTAACCCTACCCTCTCGTCTCCTAACCTTAAATCTCCCTTCCACTCCTTCACCTTCTCTCCACAACCGCTCTCTTCTACCTTTCTTATTTCTCCCTTCCATACCCCACCCATTCATACATGCCCTCCCAAATTCTCTTTTCCCTCAGACTCCCCTTCTCTCTTCTCATCTTTCTTATTCCTCTCCATCATGCTACTTCATACTGCTTAAAAACTCACCCATACCTGCCTACTACTCATACCATCACTTTCACTCACCCACAACCTCTTCTACTCACTCACTTCTACTCCATTTCCCCCTCCCTTATCCCAATAAACCTACTACACCTCTTCCATCCCAAAATACTCTCCTCCTCTACAAAAAGCTTCTCTCTTATATTTCCACTAACCCCAACCAACTTCCTACTCTCCAAACTTAAAAGACATAAAGTTATCTCATGTCATTTCCTAGCCTTATCTGGAGACATTCACCCTAGCCCTGGCCCCTGCCTCAGTACAAACAACTCCTTCCCTTCTTCCCCCTCCTCCCTCACTTTAAATAAGCCTCTCCCTCCTCCTCCTTCTTCTCCTACTTCCTCTCTTATCACCCTTAAGGTCTTCACTATCAATGCCCAGAGCCTTAACAACAAAATTCACCATGTTCATGCTTGGATTAATCACAACCAACCTGACATCTTAGCCATCTCCGAAACCTGGCTAAAACCCCATGTCTCTGATTCTGAAATCTTACCTCCAGGTTTCAACGTCCTCAGGAGTGACTGATTAAACAAAAAAGGTGGAGGCTCTGCCCTAATCTACTCTAACCTTCTCTCCATAATCCCCCTGCAAATCCCAACCCCACAATTCAAAAATACTGAAATAACTGCATGTCTGCTCCAACTCAATAAACATAAAAATATCTGCTTCATTTCCTTATACATCTCCCCAGGCAATAATATCTCTACCCTGGAGAATATTCTCCACTGGGCCTCATCTGAAATAAAATATGAAACATTTATTCTAGGCGACGTCAACATTGATTGGAACAAAATCAGCACCCCTTCCCCCTCCCTAGCTAACAAACTTTTCAACTTCTCTCAAGTAATCCATTCTACAACCAGACCTAACAAAAACCACCCCCCAGGATCCATCATAGATTGGATTTTAGTCTCCCATCCAAACAAAATTTCTCTATCGGGAACTATCCCTGACTCCTTTAGTGACCACCTCCCTGCCTTCATTCATCGCTCAGCTAACCCCTCACAATTCCAACATCATTACATTCAAACACGTAACCTCAGCAACTTCAACCCCACAATTTTCTCCAACATTTTCAAACGAATCAACTGGCAAATCCTTTACACTCTCTCCCTCAACAACGCCATAGAACATTTTAACTCCATCTTCCTAAATACTCTTAACTCCCTAGCCCCCCTAAGAAACAAACGAATCAAAGCCAATTCTGCTCCTTGGCTGACAAAAGAGACTAAACATACCATGCATCTCAGAGACAAATCCTGGAAGCTTTATCAGAAAAGTAAACTGTCTTCTGCCTTGCTCCAATATACCCAACTCCACAACCAAGTAAAAAAAACTAATCACCTGGGACAAAAAAAACCTACTACAATAAACTTCAGTCCAATAATAATAACAACCCAAAACAATTCTGGAAATCTGTTAACTCTCTTCTCCATCCTGGGTCAAGAAATAACCCCTGCCCTGACCCTAGTTTAACTGACAAGGAACTGAGCTCTCTCTTCAACACTTTCTTTACAGATTCTATAGCCAAGCTAACCAAAACAAAACATTCCCTGACAACAATCCTTCCAACTTCCTAAACTCTTCTAATAACTGTCACCCTATGTTCCAACTCAAACCAGTTTCCACAACATTTATAAAAAAGCTCTTATCCAAACTAAAGCCATGTTCCAATGTCCCTGACAACATTCCCCCCTTCTTCCTCAAATGCGCAGCCGAAGGAATTGCTCTCCCAATTAGCATCTTGATTAACTGATCCTTAAAAGAGTCATACGTACCCAAACTTTGGAATTTCAGCCTACATTCTACTGCTTCATAAAGGAGGTAAAAACAACTCCATTTCTAATTTCCGCCCCATAGCCCTACTCTCTCCAATATCTAAAATTCTAGAGAAATGTGTCAACTACCAACTTTTACCCTACTTAACTCAGAATAAGTTACTTACACCCACCGAACATGGTTTCTGTCCTGGCCACAGCACCATAACTGCCCTACTTTCCTTCTTAGAAACAGTTAATCCAGCCCGAGATTCTGGACTTCTTGTATCCACTGTTCTGCTAGCTCTATCTAAAGCCTTTGACACCATGTCCCATACACACCTTCTCTTCCACCTCTCCAACCTTAATCTCTCCACTAATATGCTTTCCTGGTTCTCCAGTTACCTCTCTGACAGATCTCAGGCTGTCAGATGGAAGGACTCTATCTACTCCTTCTTACCTACTCCTACCAGCGTTCCTCAGGGATCCATCCTCAGTCCCATACTTTTCAACATCTTCATACACAACTTTCACACTGCTCTCCCTGACACTACAGTCATCCAATATGCTGATGACTCTACCTTAGTCTGTGCCTCCCCCAACTTTTCTGAACTTCTCTCTAAAACACAAACAGCTTTTTCCACTACAGAAAACTGGATGCACCAAAACCATCTCTCCCTCAACTTCAATAAATCTAAAATACTAATTTTCCTCCCTACCAAGGCTTCTTCCTTTGACAAAAACACTTTCAACATCCTCAGCCAAACCAATGCCCCTATAGAAGTGGTCCCTTACGCTAAACTCCTTGGCATAACCATTGACGAACGCCTCAAATTCGACCTCCACATACAACAAAACATGAAGAAAACCCACCAAAAGTTAGGTATGCTCTACAGGAATAATCTATTTCTTTCAAAATACTCTAGGCAAACCTTAGCTACCTCCTACCTCCTTCCCTCTCTACTCTATGGTGCCCCTCTTCTAACTAATCTGTCTGCCTCCCTCAACTCTAAACTTGAAGCTTGCTATAATAAAATCTCTAAATTCACCACTAAATCCAAAACCTCAACCCACCACTGCCTCACCCTTCAATCTCTGAACTGATTAGAACTCCCCAACCACCTTGACTATCTGCAACTAACAACCACTCATAAATTAATATTCTACCCAGAAAAATGCCCAGCATTATCCAACATCCTTCCCCCTTACATCCCTCACCGATCATTAAGATCCGAACACCAAAATCTAATCTCCATTCACAGACCTAAACATCCCGCCGGCAACTACTATCCTTCTCTTTAGGTAGAAAATGGAACTCTCTCCCTCCTTCACTTAGGACCATACCTAACAGAGAATACTTCAAAGCCCAACTCTTCTTACACCTATCTTCCAAATGGAAATGTTCTTGCTTTCATCCTGTATAATTTCAAGGTTTTTCTACACTAAGCCCCTCAACTACTGCACCTTTATGCTCTCTAATTCTAGCTAAATGGTTTTAGCTGACTCTCACTTGACTGTAAGGATGAAAATATTGCAAATTATGTTAGTACCTAAAAAAAAAAAAAATTGTTATTTAGCATTTGCAGTGTTCTTACTATGTATTCTTGCTGTGTGGACATTCCATTGTAATTTTGCATTTGCAGTGTTCTTACTATGTATTCTTGCTGTGTGGACATTCTATTGTATTTTATCTCATGCATTGTATCCTTGATTGTACTGCCTTTGGAGCTTTTCTCCCCGGGCCTCCACTGAAAATGGGTACTTCTTGGCCCAGTGGACTTCCCCGGTAATCAAACTGAAATAAATAAATAAATAAATAAATGTGATGGTATTAGGTAGTATGCCTGCAGTGGTGATATTGCTAGGGTTGGACACTAATATCCAGTATATTGTGGAGCCTCAGTTGTTATTTTTGTGAGGTCTGGTGATGTCTTGATTTAGTTGGGAGAAGTTGTAAAGGTTTATGTTTTTTGAGGGCAATGTCTAGCCCATACCTCACAACCTGGAATCATCAAAAATCTGGACAAGGCCCATGAAAAATAGGTACAAATCTGTACACTGATTAACATAAAATTTGCATACATAATTAAATAGCCCCACCCACTCCAATGGAATTGTGGGATGACAACTTTCAAATGCAAACAGAAGAACAGACAACCAAAATATGGCACCAAAGTCCCCTTGCAGCCATTACAGTGTCCCATTACCTGGCTATTTCACTCCATTTACCATAAACACTAATGTGTGCATATTGCTTTACTTCTACAATGATTATTTGGATTTTATTTTTACATTTTGTAGCACAATGCACAAACAGGAATAGTATCTGCTAAACAAAGCAATATTATTGTCTCACAATGAAAATAGACTTGGCATTAAAACTTCTCTACCATTGAAACTCACATTCATTGAAACAGTATAGAAACCCACACCACATCCAAAGAAAATGCATCTGGCCAGTGGTGGACAAATATTACCTTTGGGCTGTTTTCAGATCGTAGGCCCCTTGCACACAAAACAAGAAACATGCATGTGTTCTTTGATACACCTTCCTGACTTTATTAAATTATATTCCTTGTATAATACAGCACACTTGTTAGACTTAAGTTAGAGCGCATTTTAAATTTATAGTTTGAACATTTTTCCAGTAGGCAATGAAACAAAATGCATGAACCAATAATGACAAAATTGCCCAATTCAGAACATTTCCATCATAAAAGTCTACTTACACACACACACACACACACACACACACACACACACACACACACACACACACACACATACACACACACACATACACACACACACACACACACACACACACACACACACACACAAAATCGTATTTTAAATGTATTGTTTGAACATTTTTCTAGTAGGCAATGAAACAAAATGCATGAACCAAAGAGACAAACTGCCTATTTAGGAACATTTCCATCATAAAAGTGTAAATATATAAATAGAATGACAGTAGTGTAAGCCATAGGCATCTTGCACAGCTTCTTGCACTTATTTTCAATTTCATTTTTTTTTTTGTCGGGGGGAGGGGACAAAAGGGCAAAAACCAGAGACACATTTTAATCATTGTATGTCTAATTTTGGAAAGTTGCTAGAATAAAACATGTTACCACCATGCATTTAACTGCTAAGGCTTGAACCCAGGACCCTGTGCACTACAGTCAGAAGTGAACAACATACCCTTATGCCAAAATCATCAGCTTCTTGAAAGACAGTTAGACTGAAACTTAAATGTTTATCATTTAGTGAATTCAGTTCTCACTTCTCATCATAGCTCTCAACCTCTTAGCACAAAAAACCTAGACAAAGCCAGTAATGGGGGAATACAGCCCCAAAATAGGGACACATTTCAAATACTTAATTGATCTTATATTGCAGTATAATTTGGAATCCTTTAAAAGATAAAATGCATTATGTTTTATTCAGTTTAATTAGGAATCTTGAAAAAGGCATTTGTATTCAAAATACCACATTCAGTAGCATGAGTTTGTATCAAGAATTGTGATAAGCAGGTATGCTGTTTAAAGTTACATTGTTATAATAAATAAGCTGGGGAGAAGTATTCAGCTTTACCCCAAGCCCCAATGGAAATGCTTTTATACAGAAACGCAGTATATGATGACAAATTCAAATACAGAAAAGATTTATACTTTTCCCAGTTCAATGTGCTAGCTTTGAGAGTTAGGAAATCAAAAACTTGTCTCCCCATTTTTCTGCCAAACTTCCATACATTTATTTGGTGCATTCCTAACCCATCACCCCTCATTCATCCCAGTCTCACTTATTTCCTCAGGAAAGCTCTTTTGTGTGTCAGCCATTAACTTTCACTCTGAAAATGCATCCTGTCTTATACTGTTCTTATGCATGTCTTATTCTAGCTTCATAAATATAAGCATTTGTTGATGCCACATGTTAGCTTCCAGGTGTTAATTCATGCAGCTAATAGGTTCATAGGTTCATAGGTTCATACTAGGCTATCTGCCCTAGGGCATTTATAAGCCTAGCCAGAGTGTGTTTGGCTTTCGCCACCCATTTTAAATTAATTTTGCTATGCCCTTTTTCGAGGTTAGTATACTGTGCCTCTGTCTAACAGTGACACAGAAGTGATACCCGGGGTAAACCTACGATCCCCATCCACTCATCAAGATTCCTCTTGAAGAGAGTCAATGAGGGACTCTGCCTAACCTGGACTGGGATTTTATTCCAGAGTGAAGGGAGCCTCTGGGTTATGAATCTGTCCCTCCAGCATGTCCTATTTATTTCAGTGCTGAGGTTCAAGTCTCTCAAGTGCGTAGCTCAATGGGATTTGGATTTTCTGAGGAGCAGCATGTCCATTAATTCCGGGTTGGACATGGCTTTATACATCAGGCACAGATCGCCTCTGAACAGGCGGTATGCCACTGAGTAGAGCTGGAGTTTCTTTAACTGGGCAGCATATGGCATCTGTTTGAGCCCTTTGATCCTCTTGGTGAGGTACTTTTGGGGTCTTTCCAGTTGCTGCAGGTGTCTGGTAAGGTACATCTCAAAAGGGGCATTGTACTCAATTATGGGCCTGATGAGGGATGAGTAAAGAGGCACGATGACCTCCCCTGATCTAGATGTGAATCCCTTCATGATTAGGTGGGTTATATAAAATGTTTTTCTAACCAATTTGGCCACGTGGTTGTCAAATGAGAGATTGCTATCAACTTGGGTCCCCAGGTCCCTAATTACTTCTTCTGTACTTAATGGATTACCACCTATGTGGTAATTTGTGGGCACTTTGTTTTTGCCAAAGGAGATGACTATACACTTTTTGGCATTTAGCTTGAGGCCATGGCTCTGGCACCAGTTGTCTGTTTCTATGAGGCCCTTTTAGAGGATGCTTGTGTCGGCTGGAGAGTTGATTATGGCACCCAGTTTGCAGTCATCTGTGAACTTGGTCAGCCAGAGTCCTTCCATGTTGGCCTGTACCTCCGAGAAATATATACCGAACAAGAGAGGTCCCAGGACTGAGCCTTGTGGGACACCACTTGTAACTGGTTTGGAGTCTGACATGGCTCCAGCAATTCTAACCATGTGGGTTCTGACCTTGAGCCAGTTTGCAATCCATCTAGTGACATAGGGGTTTATATTTAAGCTGGTGAGCTTATCTATAATGCCCGAGTAGGGTATTGTATCGAAGGCTTTTGCGAGGTCCAGGTAGGCTGTGTGGACCACCTTCCTTTCGTCAATGGCCTTGGTGACTGTTTCAAAGAAATCAACCAGGTTTAAGAGGCAGGATCTGCCCTTAACAAAGCCGAACTGGGTAGGATCCAGTGTCTGTAGGTACCCAATATCTTTATTTATGAGGTCCATGATGATCATTTCCATAGCTTTGCAGACCAAGCTAGTCAGGCTTATGGGGTGATAGTTTCCAGGATCCGTTGAGGCACCACCTTTATGGAAAGGGACCACTGTTGCTGTACGCCACTCTTTGGGCACATATCCTGTAGTAAGGCTGAGATTGAACAGTAGTTTTATGTTTGGGTTTAGCTCTTCTTGGAGTTCATATAGGACACAGCCCGGGACACCGTCTGGTCCCATTGATCCTGTGTTTTTTGCTTTGGAGAGGGCGGCTCTTACCTGAGCATCTGAGATGTCAGGGGGGCAGCACTCTGCTGGGATAGATATTTGCCCTTTTGGTGGGGGGGGGGGTTTGCGCTAAACCTGTCAGCTAGGATGTTGGCAATGTCTGTGGGTTCAGTGTATTTTTTGTCATTTTGGACTAATTCTGAGCATATCTGGGAATTACCACCCAGGTTCCTAACATAAGTAAAGAAAGCCTTGTGATTATCCTTAGTGTCCTGTGCAATTTTTCTCTCGAAGCTGGCCTTAGACAATTTTATGAGTGCCCGTAGTTTTTTGCTAATACTGATCAGTGATGCCTTCCCTTTTTGGGATTTTGCTCCTATCATTTAGTAGCTTCCTCCTTCTATTGTATAGTTTGTTTATGGCTGGGGTCCACCAGACAGGACGTCTGCCTTTGGAGGATTGGGTCTTGGTTTTATTTGGGATCGCATGATCCATGCATTCCTGAAGGTGTTCATAGAATGCATTTATAATGGATTCTGCGGCCTGGGCCATATTTTCCACAGGCCCGAGGGCTTTGAAGGATTCCACCTCGGTTTTGAGGAGTGTGAAATTTGCTTTAGAGAAGTTTTTCACTGTGGTTTTCTGGGCAGGGGGTGGGGTCGGTATGTGAATACCCAGTGAGATTAGTTTATGGTCTGATCTTACCAGTGAGGGATACACTTCTGGTCTGGAGCATAGAGTCCCCATGTTGGTGATGATCAGGTCCAGTATGTTTTCCCCTCTTGTGGGAGTGGTAACAAGTTGTTCCATAGCATTTGAGTTTATAAATTCTAGGAATCTTTGGGCTAGGGTGTTGGAGCTCGAGTAATGCTCCCAGTCTATGTTTGGGTAGTTGAAGTCACCCAATATAATGGTATTTGGAGAGACCTTCATATTTTCCAGTGTTCTCAGGCAATTAATTACACATTTTAAGGTGTAAACTAAAAGGTGTGCTCAGTTAAATGACTTGAGCAGAGACACATAGCATGCAGGAGGAGGTTGTAATTACCCAGTCATGGTCTACAGGGCTTTAAAAACTATCTCAGTGGATACATCTTTGGGAGGGTGGGGGAGGGGGGGCATTCATGGCAATTATTAAATCTACTTACAAATTAAATACTGCTAAAGTAAAATAAACATCAAATACATAAATAAGCTAGAAAACAAACAGTAACTATAAAAGTACAATATCCTTTGTTCTAAACATATTTTATATTTATCAATATGTACTTTTAATAGTACCTGCTTTGGTTTTCTACATCTTTTTGAGAATCAGCAGGGTAGTAACTGCAAGTAACAAAGGCTATTATTTGTATCACATCAGACAGGAATACAATGGTTCTGTATCGTACCCTGGTACTGACACTTGCATATTAGATGGTTTTTGATCATACTCAATGTACCAGACTGGAATTCAGAAACTTTCAGGAATGATATACAATATGAGCCTGAAATTAAAGAGCCTAGGATTCAGTGAGGATGGCTGATGTATGGAAACAGGAGAGACTCAATATATTTATATATATAAATAACATTGCTGATGCATTGCTGACATGTTGAACATCTCTGAGCTCTACACACACACACACACACACACACACACACACACACACACACACATACACACACACATACACACACACACACACACACACACACACACACACACACACACACACACACACACACACACACACACACACACACACACACAGTGGCAGCTCTGTGTTCTAACTTCTGCCCAGTACCCATACAGCAGTTTCAGTTAGGTTGGTACCTTACTGGGGAGGGTAAATGTGCATTTAAGTACCATTTTGTTTCATGCATGAACCTGTTGGCAGACTCTTTGCATCAAAATTTGGCAATCTTTGGGTTATTTTATTTTGGAATTCAATATGTTAACCACAAGACCACAGTTTCAGTTACCACGAGCTGTTAATGACTGATTAGAGAGCACAATAGGCATAAAAGACAGGAAGACTGACATCTTTATAAGAAAAATAAGAAACGGCAAGATAATACCTGCATTTTGAAAAAAAACTGTTCCTTTACAAAAGTAAATAACGTGGACACAGCTGTTAGTGTATACTGACTTACAGCAGCAACTCCGTGTTCTGTCTGGAACCCATCAGGCTCAAAACGAGCTTAAATCCATCCATCTGGCTCAGAATGAGCTTAAAATCCATAACGGCACAAGCAGTCCGTTGAGCTTAAACAGCCGGCAGTCCCAGTATTCAAACAGATGCGCTCCCAGCCTCCCACGCACATCCCTTGAGCTTAATTCCGACAGGCTGATGGAGCTGACGTCATCACGCACATGATGATGCCAGCTCCAAAAGTGTAGAAATTAAAAAGTTTTAAAAATATTGAAAAAAAATCAGAAATGAAGGGGTGCCACTCGGGAATCGTGGCACCCCGTTATTGGGACCCCAAAACTCGGGGAAAAAAACGAGTAATTCGGGACGGTTGAGAGGTCTGGTAGCCAATCAATGTTTACATCACCTAGGGTGATGATTTCATTATCTATGTTTTGTTATATCAGACAAGTATATTCTCTAATATTTGTATGTTGTTTCCTGGAAGAATATACAGAGCAATTATGCAAATGTTTTTATGATTGTAATGTAGAGATTAGTACTTCGGCTGGGAAGAAGTTGGGTGTTGGTTTTGAGTAGGGAAGTGAAGTACAGTTGCTAGGTAAGAGCATTGCTACTACCCCTCCTCTCTTGTGGGGCCGATTGGCTCTTAGGCATGAGTAGCTTGGAGGTAGGAATTCTGTGTCTTTTATATATGATTTCAACCAGGTTTCGGTAGCTGCTATAATATCGGGGTTGTTTTGTGAAATCCACACCTGGAGTTCAGGTATCTTGTTTCTAAGGCTTTGGAGATTTATAGTTGATAGCATGAGAGATTTGCTAGGTTTTCTGGGGCTGGGGTGGGGGGGTTGATGAGCCTGGGTTGGGTTGTATATCACCGCCCTGGGACATAATGCTTTGGCAATTTATGTGAGTTATACTTATCAGTTTTTTCCTAAAAATGGTATAGTTGCTGCTGGTAGTGTGATATTGGGAATGCCTTTGGAGAGGTATAATTTTTACTTTGGATAGTACAGAGGTATTAGCTGTGAATAAGCTAGGGTGGATGTCTGAGTAACTTGATAAATGTGGCTTATGTGTGGTGGTTGTACTGGTGGGTGTAGGAGGTACGTTTTGTGTCTGGAGAGTTGTGATTATTGTTAGGAAAGAGCGTGAGAGAAGTGAGATCATAGTAATAGTGTTGATGGACATGATGGTGGTTGACTGCAGTGTGATAACAGAATGAATATGAACAGGATAGTTAGAGTTTAGGGGATGGAGCACTATATGGCCCTACTTAAAATAGGTGGGGAGAAAGAGTGGTTAAGAGGTATGGTATGACTGGGGGAATAATTAATTATGGGATAGGTGGAAGAGAGGTGTGGGAGGGGTCAGGTTAGATATAAGGTTAACGCTACATGGATGGGTGGGGATGGGGGCAGGGTGGGGAGTGGAGTGATCGTAGCAAAATGAGCAGGCTGGCCCCTGAAGGGACAAGAGCTGAAAAACTATTAGTTTAAGGTGAGTAATAAGCTTAAGATATCAGTATCTAATGAGATTAATCTAAGTAGCTCTGGGATACTTTATATAAGTATCAGTTAAGCACACAAACAGGGTTGTTGGGTAGTTATAGAGAGGGCTGTGATTAGTATAGAGAGAATGCTGAAAGTAAAAAGAAGAAATTTACTAATTTAAACAGTGAAGACTGTGTGTGTGTGTGTGTGTGTGTGTGTGTGTGTGTGTGTGTGTGTGTGTGTGTGTGTGTGTGTGTGTGTGTGTGTGTGTAAGGCTAATTCAAGATTTTATGGTGTCATCTGGTGGCAATTGCTTGGAATAATGGAGAGGACAGAACCCTTCATTGTTGTGCACACAACTTTTAACACTAACGCTTAGGATCATATGATCATAGGAGGTTACTAGAGTATTCCCACCACCAAGTATTGTTGATGTCAGAGACCAGACTGAGACCACGTGTGCAGGTTACTCAAGTGGAGCTTGGCTTGTGGATATGCAGCAGTCCCATGGGGGGGGGGGGGGTCTGTGGTCCCTTTGTATGCCAGAGGTCACCTCTGAGGAGTCTGTATGAAACTGAGTAGACGGATAGGGCTTTTAGCCTATATGTGTATGGTAGATGTTTGAGGCCCTGGATTCTCCTGGTGAGGAACCTCTGTGGTCTCTCCAGCTGCTGCATGTGCTTTGCGAGGTACATGCCGAAAGGGGTATTGTACTCAATAATGGGCCTTATAAGGGGAAGAATACAGGGATGTTATGACCTCCTTGTCCCTGGATAAGATACTCTTACTGATGAGGTGGGCCATGTAGAAGGCTTTCCATAAAACAGAAGTAACATGGTGGTCAAAAGTCAGGTTGTTATCAACCTTCGTGCCCAAATCCTTCATGACTGATTGCATGCTTAGGGTGTTATTATTGTTATAATTTGTGGGGACATCACTCTCCCCAAAGGGGAGGATGATGCATTGGTATTCAGCTTGAGGCCATGTTTCTGGCACCAGTCATTTGTCTGAGTGAGACCCTCTTGGAGGATGTCCACATCACTAGTGGAATTGATGACAGCACCAAGCTTGCAGTCATCTGCAAACTTGATCAGCCGTAGCCCACTGGTTTTAGCCTGCACCTCAGAAAAGTATATCCTAAATAACAGAGGCCCCAAGACCAAACCCTGGGGGTATGCTGCTTGTTACAGATCTACTGCTTGAGGTGGATTCCCCTATTTTGACTACGTGGGTTCTATCAGTGAGTCAGTCTGCTACTCAACTGGTAACATATGGATTGATGCCTAGTTGACAGAGTTTATCTATTATGCCTGAGTGGGGAATAGTGTGCTTTGGCCAGGTCAAGATAGGCATGTGCACCATCTTCCCCTCGTCCATGGCTTTGGTGACTGCCTCAAAGAAGTCAACCAAATTTAGCAGACATGACCTCCCCTTGAAGAAGCCAAACTGTGTGGGAATCAAGTGTTTGGAGGTTGCCAATGTCCTTGTTAATGAGGTCCATGATAATCTGTTCTATGGCCTTGCAGATCTGGCAAGTTAGGCTGATGGGTCTATAGTTTCCTGGATTGGTGGATGCTCCACCTTTGTGTAAAGGGATGACAGTGGCTGTCCACCATTCAGCTGGGATGAACTCAGTACTCAAGCTTTGGTTGAATAGGGTGCCTAATGGTGCTGAGAGTTCCTTCCTGAGTTCACGTAGGATGCAACCTGGAATGTTATCGGGTCCCACGGAGGCTGTATTTTTTGCCTTTGAGAGAGCAGTGATGACCTATTCCCTAGATATAAGGGGAAGGGGGTAGGTACTGGGGACATCCTGATTTAATGACTTGGGGGGACAGAGGGGTAAAATTTTCACTGAATCTGTCAGCCAGCAAGTTTGCTATATCTACGGCATTTGTATATGTGGTGTCCTTAACCACCAGTTCTGAACAGATCTGAGTGCTTAGTTTGAGGCTGAGACATATGTGAAGAAGACCTTATGATTGTCTCTAGTAGATGTGGCCAATTTGGACACGGAGTTTGCTTTGGAGTATTTCACTAGTGCTCTTATTTGCTTATTCAGGCTAAGGAGACATTGGTTCCAATTAGGCACCTGGTCCTTCTGGGTCTTGGACAGTAATTTATTTTCCTTTTGTTATAGAGTTTATTTATTGCAGATGTCCATCAGACAGGTTTACTCTTCCTTGCAGACGATGATTTAGTCCTTGTTAGGTATTCCTAACCCTCTCCTCCTACCACCCAACACTACAAACTGTGAGACATGCACTTATATAGCCAAACTGGAAGCAAAGCTCTCTTCACCCAAGACTGGACTAGACAGTCAAGAGGAGAAGGTAAACACTTGCACCACACCACATTCATCACATAGTCCCTTAAAACCTACACCACCAAGACACACATATAGCAACACAAAACACACACCTACATTCACAGAGGCTTTCAATAAAAATCTGCTCAAGCAACAGAGACCTCCAAAGCAGAAACACAAGCAACCTCCACCCCGCAACACAACCCAAATGACACATAGCCCTCAAACTCAATGTGTCACTCAACCCCAGCCCATAAGGCATAACAACGTACCCAAAACTCTAGTCATAGGTGACTCTATAGTCAGGCACACTGATGTTCCACTCACCAGGCTAAACAAGGAGAAATTTATTGTCAGCTGCCTGTTGGGTGCCAGGATCCGCCACATAATTCATGCATTCAGGTCACTCCACAACAAGTACAAATATGACTCTGTCAATGTGCATGTTTTTTTGAATGACCTGAGACGTTCCTCCCTGCACTACATGAAAAGAGACATGGAGGACCTCTCCAATCTTGTAGCCCAGGCAGGTATGACCCTAACCCTGAGTAGCATCCTGCCATCACCCAGAATTATACCACAGTACAAGGACAAAATGATTGACTTCAACAATTTCCTAAGCTTATGGTGTCATTCTAAGGGGATCTAGTATGTGTCTGCCTGGGATGACATGATCGACAGACCATGAATCTTTGCCAGAGATGGCCTACACCTGTCGCCCTTGGGTTTCCGGATACTGGCTAAGGCTCTTGCCACCCCTATAGTGCCTTTTTTAGGCAAGGTTCAAATGACAAATTCACCACTGTAACAGGTACAAGCAAGCAAAATCTGAGGGTAATGCTACTCAATGCTAGAATTCTAAACCTCAAAATGCATTCACTCGAGGCACTCTTTATAATGGAGAACATCAACATCTGTGCAGTGACAGAGACCTGGTTCAAGGGTCCAGAGAGCACCCCTGCATTACCAGGCTATAATTCATACCACACCTTTCGGCCACCTAACTTGGACCAAAAACTAAAGGTGGAGGCGTGTCCATATTTATTAAGGATATCCACACCTCCAGGCTAATTGCTCAGCATAATGCATCTGAGATTATCCAAGTGCAACTATCTCTGGGCAAGACCACAATCCAAACTGTAACTTGCTACAGATCCCCTATCATGCCCCAGGATTCCCACTCCTCATTTCCTGATACACTGGAAAATATTAGGGTACAACCCAACACCCTAATAATGGACGATTTCAACTATCCCACCATTAACTGATAAAACTACTCATGTACCAAATCCTTTGTTCAACGTTTTCTGGAATTCATAAATTCCATTACCTTGGATCAACTTATCCACACCCCCACCAGGGGCAGCAATATCCTAGACCTGGTCATTACCAACATGGACGACTGGTGTTCCACACCAGAGATCAATTCCTTGTTGGTCAGATCTTACCACGAGGTAATCACCCTAGACATCAACATCCCTTCCCCACCCCCCATTAGGGAAACCACAATAAATAATTTCTCCAAAGCCAACTCCATGCTTCTTAAGACAGAAGTGGCAAACTTCACGACACCCATGCAGACAGACAATAGAGGTAGGACTGCTGAATCCTACACAAATGTACTTTATAAGCACTTACATGAGTGCATCGATCGTGCTATCCCTAACAGAACCAAGATGCTATCCTCCAATAAAGGAAGCCAATCTGGTGGTCCTCTGCCATAAGCAAACTCTACAACAGAAGAAAGAAACTGTTGCAAAAAAGAGTAAAATCCTATGATTGGAGGAACTCCCTGGTCAGCCTCAGTAAGAAGCTGAGATCCCTAATAGAATCCTCCAAAGCTAGCTATGAAAACAAAATTGCCACTGATTCTAAAGACAACCACAAAGCATTCTATAGCTGTGTCAAGAATCTCAATGGCAACACTCAGATCTGCTCTGAGTTACAGAACAATGGCACTAAATATACAGAACCAACTGATATTGCCAACATCCTGGCAGATAGGCTCAGTGCTAACTTTACCCCCCTCTCATCCCCTAAAGGGCCCATCTCTATACTGGAAGAATGCAAAGTTCCTGTAGTCACAGCTGCACAGGTAAAATCCACACTCTCCAAAGCCAAGAACACAGCATCCATGGGACCTGACAACATCCCAGTATGCATTCTACATGAACTACGGAATGAACTGGCCCCCACCTAAGCACCATGCTTAATCATAACCTTAACTCAGGCTTTGTGCCACCTGAATGGTGCACAGTGACAGTTATCCCACAACACAAAAGGGGAGCCACCACGGACCCCGGCAACTACTACCCCATTAGCCTAATGAGCCTGGTCAACAAGGCCATGGAACGTATCATCATGGAACTTATAAACAAAGACATTGGTAATCACCAGACTCTGGACACCACCCACTTTGGCTTTCTAAAAGGCAGATCATGTCTCCTAAACCTGATAGACGTCTTTGAAGCAGTCATCAACGCCGTAGACGAGAGTAAGGTAGTTCACACAGCCTATCTAGATCTCGCCAAGACTTTTGACACCATCCCCCACTCTGGAATTATAGATAAACACACTAAACTAGGTATAAATCCCTATGTCAAAAGATAGGTTGCCAACTGGCTCACTGACAGAACCCACATTGTGAAAGTAGCAGACTCCAAATCTGACTTCAGACCAGTGACAAGTGAAGTACCACAGGGTTCAGTCCTATTGTCCTCTCCTGTTTGGTATCTACTTTTCTGAAGTACAGGCTAACACAGAAGGTCTTTGGCTAATGAAGTTCGCAGATGACTGCAAACTAGGAGCCATAATTGAAACTCCTAACAATGTGGGCCTCACTGAGACAGATGCCTGGAGTCAAATCCATGGCCTCAAGCTCAATGCCAAAAAGTGCATTGTCATCCTCTTTGGTAAAAACTCTATACCCATGAGCAACCACATAGGTGGTAGTCTACTTAACACCGAAAGTGTGATAAGAGACCTTGCAACACAGGTGGACAGTAGTCTCTCCTTTGATAATCACATCACCACAGTAGTCAGGAAATCTTTCTACATGGCACACCTCATCACAAAAGGTTTCTCATCCAGGAAAAAAGAGGTCATTGTTCCTCTCTACTCATTACTCATTAGACCCATTATAGAGTACAATGCCCCTTTTGGTATGTACCTCACAAGACATTTGCAACAGCTGGAAAGGCCACAGAAATACCTCACAAAGAGGATTACCAGCCTCAAATAGATGCCGTACACAGACTGTCTCAAAAAACTCCAGCTTTACTCCATCGTATATCGCCTACTCAGAGGCAATATCTGCCTAACATACAAAGCTATGTCAAACCCAGAGTTGCTGGACATGCTCCACTTAAAGGAATCCCAATCCCTCCAAGCTACATGCTCTGGGGACCTAAACCTTGTCACCACAATAAACAGAACATGCTGGAGGGATAGATTCCTGTCCCAGAGACTTTCCATACTCTGGAACAAACTACCTATCTATATCAAACAAAGCTCCTCATTAGCAGTCTTCAAGAAAAATCTTGATGATTGGATGGGAAATAGGAAATTCACCCTGGGGATCACCTCTGTGGCTCTGCTCAACAGGGGCACAGGAAAATAATTTTCTTGGGTGGCGAATAGCCTAGTACCTACCTATGAACCTGATTCCATGTATCTATATAAATGCTTGTATAGTGCTTTGGTGTAGTTTTGGATATCGGTGCCAGTTCCTACAGAGAGAGAAGGGGCTGTGAAGCAGTTTATACCATCCATCAGGAGGCTATAATCAGCTTTAGAGAAGTTTTTATGTCTGATCCTAACTAGAGGGGGGTTAGGAGAGATGGTGACTTCGAATGTCAGGGGCACAGGAAAATAATTTTCTTGGGTGGCAAAAGCCAGGGTACCTTTTTGGCTAGGCTTGTATAAGCCCTAGGGCCAATAGACTAGTACCTACCTATGAACCTATGAACCTATGTGACGGCTTTGTGGTCAGCTCTTACCAGGGAGGATGATACTATAGGGATCACCTTTTGTTGGGGTATCAACTAGCTGTTCCAAGGCATTTGCATTGACAAAATCAAGGAATCTCTGGGCATTTGTGTTCTGGCATGAGTAGTTCTTGCAATCTATGCTTGGGAAGTTAAATTCACCCAGGATCAGGGTAAAGGGTTGAATCTTGATAGATTTGAACATGTCCAAATAGGTGGATTGGGCATCTTGAGTCAGATTTGGGGGGGGGGTGGCTAGCTATGATTTGAATATGAGTCCTGTCAATGGTTAACTGCACCTGAAGTGTCTCCTGTGCATCATACTGTTTTACCAGCCTGAAGGTGTGTATGTTTTTAATGTATATTGAAACTTCACCTCCTTCGGCTTTACTGCCTATAGTTTGGGGTCTGAATGTATGATAGGGTGAGTAACTAGGTAAGGCTGGGGTGCTCTCCACAGCTTTGAACCAGGTTTCTGTGACTGCACAGATGTCAGCATTTTCCAGGGTTAAGAATGCTTGCAATGAGTGCAGTTTCATGTTTAGATGCCTAGTGTTTAGTAGCATGACCTTTAATTTGTGTTTTATTGAAAATTTTATGTTGATAGAACTTTTAAAAAACTAAGCTGTAATTCGACTGTTGCAACAGAAAAACTGTAAGATGTCAGGTTTTTGTTTCCCATAGGTTTTATTTAGTTAAATGATAGCCAGCCCTGTGGAAAAAAACAGACTTTTTTGCAGTTTAATCCCGGGTATGGGGGGGAGGGGGAGAGAGCCGCGTAATTAAAGAAACTCATCAAACTGAAAAATAAACTTAAATTAGCAGAATTAGTGCAAATATTACAGGAATGTGAAGTGGGGAGCATGCAAGCGATACAGATAAAAGGGAGAACTGGCTACGTTGCATAAATGTTAAAACAGCTACGTAAAACCATAGACTAACAGCATTATCATGCAGCCTCTAAGTCAACTAATAACAGCTGTACGGTTCAGCATGAATACACACATGATATATTGCACAAAGCAAAGGAAATATGACTGTTCTAACACAATAATTCTACAGCTATGTTAATCAATATGAACTAACAGCAGAATGAACTGCAGTCCCATAAAAGCAATTGTAAATTCTAGTCTCTAAGTCTTCTAAGAGCTGTAATATGCCCCAGGAATGCTTACAGTCAGGAAAAATGCAGCCAGAACATGAATACACTTTGGGAATGCTTACAGTCAGGAAAAATGCAGCCAGAACATGAATACACTTTGGGAACATTTAACGGGATGCCTGGCAGATATACAGTGATTAAGCTCTATGTTCATAATACAAGATAGACAAAACAAGCAGTTTGTCAGTTAATACATTAACTGGCTCTCATAACATATAGGATTTCAGAACAGAAGTTTCAACTCAGCACCACCAAACAACTCAGCAGGTAACAGTAATAATCAAACAACTCAGCAGGTAACAGTAATAATCAAACAACTCAGCAGGTAACAGTAATAATTAAACAACTCAGCAGGTAACAGTAATAATCAAGTAACTCAGCAGGTAACAGTAATAATCAAACAACTCAGCAGGTAACAGTAATAATCAAACAACTCAGCAGGTAACAGTAATAATCAAACAACTCAGCAGGTAACAGTAATAATCAAACAACTCAGCAGGTAACAGTAATAATCAAGTAACTCAGCAGGTAACAGTAATAATCAAACAACTCAGCAGGTAACAGTAATAATCAAATAACTCAGCAGGTAACAGTAATAATCAAATAACTCAGCAGGTAACAGTAATAATCAAATAACTCAGCAGGTAACAGTAATAATCAAATAACTCAGCAGTAATAATCAAATAACTCAGCAGGTAACAGTAATAATCAAATAACTCAGCAGTAATAATCAAATAACTCAGCAGGTAACAGTAATAATCAAACAACTCAGCAGGTAACAGTAATAATCAAGTAACTCAGCAGGTAACAGTAATAATCAAATAACTCAGCAGGTAACAGTAATAATCAAACAACTCAGCAGGTAACAGTAATAATCAAGTAACTCAGCAGGTAACAGTAATAATCAAATAACTCAGCAGGTAACAGTAGTAATCAAACAACTCAGCAGGTAACAGTAATAATCAAATAACTCAGCAGGTAACAGTAATAATCAAGTAACTCAGCAGGTAACAGTAATAATCAAATAACTCAGCAGGTAACAGTAATAATCAAACAACTCAGCAGGTAACAGTAATAATCAAATAACTCAGCAGGTAACAGTAGTAATCAAACAACTCAGCAGGTAACAGTAATTATCAAATAACTCAGCAGGTAACAGTAATAATCAAACAACTCAGCAGGTAACAGTAATAATCAAGTAACTCAGCAGGTAACAGTAATAATCAAGTAACTCAGCAGGTAACAGTAGTAATACGAAGACAGCGATGCATATTAGTTCTAGTATACATGTGGCACTGCTCTATGTACTTGTCATGCAGCACAACAAGCAGACGGGTAGGGAAACTGAATGGGAGTTAGGTAGTTTAAAGATAGTTTAAAGATGGCATCCTAGGAGGGCCTGATTAATGAAGATAATCTAGTGCAGATAAAAAGGAGATGAATATTATTTGTATGCTACTTATTTGTATTATAATAATCTTCATATTTCTCTAGTGATGCTCAGAACACAGGAAATAGCCCAGATAAGGGCTCCACAGCAAGTATCTAATATGTTTATATTACAAAAGGAATAGAAAGGGGCAAATAGGACAGGGAGAACAGAAACCAGAGGAACATACAGAAAGACAGCTGGGATAAAAGTGTGGTTTGGGGGCGAACAAAAATATATCTTTTTTGTTGTTGGACAGGGGCCAATTTTACTATATTTTTAAGGAGAGTAATGGGAGAAGCTACTATGGAGCAGTTGTGGTTAGGAAGGAGGGTATACGGATGGCAACAGAGGCAGGAACACATTACAAAACCTGACAGAAGTTGCTGACATAAATGGGGAGGAAACATGAAGGAGAGGTAGAGAGAGACAGCAGGAGGGAAAATGGTAATGAGGGGGAGTCAGTACAAATTTGGGAGTGAAATGAAATGCAAGGAAAGAAAAGACTATGATGGGGATAAAAATTGGCTGACAGTTAACTGTCATGTCGCATAGTGCCAACCCATTACCTTGGTCAGTCACCTCTATGGCCATCCACATGGCTGGGCCCAGCCACTGTTGATCCTCCAGTCAGGGTCAGGCAGCTCTGCTATTCACATTAACATGCACCCCAAGTTGACAATGTAAGTTTTTAGCCACAGTTCCACCACCTCTTACCTGGTTCCAGATATCCCCCCCCCCCATGACGCCCTTGATGAAAAGCCAACTCCATCCCAACAGAGATAGACCAACACAATGACTAAGTAACCATCCAAGTCTCGCCTTGCTGGCTAACCTACATCACCCTGTAGACAGGTGGACCTGGAAACTACTGTGGACTCAGAAGCTGATGGCAAGGCTTGTGCCAGGTAAGGTGGCTGTTGCCACAGTTCACCCACTATCACAGCTGAAACTTCCTAAAATAGAAGCATAAAGAGAGGGAAGCAAAACAACAAAAAACAAATTATAAAATTATAAAGATAGTGGTGTAGAAAAAAAATAAAAGGCATTATTAGTAATGAAGATGCACTTGGTGGTGGTTCAGTCCCTGGAGGAGTAAAATATTAAGTATGCAATGGCAAACCAAAAATAGAGACCCAAGACAGCTGTACTACAGAGGTATGTCCACCACCAGTGGAAAGATTAAATGCCACATTAAGAGTCCTCCATGTGAGGGTATGGCAAACACTGTGACTGCAAAATGAGTTAAATCTGGTTTGAAAACCCTCCAAGCAAGTTGTGCCCAACCTGAAGGAGCTTACCAGCAGATGAAAGATGCAGTATCCCAAACAGTGGCCTCCATGGCACCAGGGATACTATGCCATGTATACATTGTCACAGAATTTCAAAATCAATACATGTGGAACCAAAATATGGCAATAATACCATGTCATACGACACCTACCATGAAGGGTAGGTAAATTTTGTTTCTTCATGCGAGAGTGATTTGGGAGAAAAAAGCAGTATTTTTTTTTAGGGCTGAGCATGAGCTGTGAGTAACAAAGAAATGTATCAGTTGCTATTAAAGCTTCCTGAGTACTTTTTTGGAGGTGTGCCATGTGGTCAGATGTGCATATGAGTGTGGAGTAATCTGTGTACTGTATTAGGGAGGCCTGTTGTGTGAATGTGTGGAAAGTGTTGGAGAGAATTTTAAGGAACTTGGGACCAATGATGGAGCCTTATGGTACACTGGTGGCGATTGGGAGGTATGACGAGAGGGTGGAGTGCCATTTTACTGACTGATACATATTGGACAGCTGGCTTTTGAACCATAGCAGTGTGTGCTGAGACAAACCTAGTGACCTAATGAAGACAACTGAAGTAGAAGTTTGCCGTGACAAACCATGTCAAAGGCTTTGGACAAGTCTAGAAATAGGGAGCAGACTAGTTTGTCATTATCTCTTGCTTTACTAATAGCATCTACATAGGTTAAAGTGCAGTGTTAGTACCATGGGAAGGATGGAAGCCATTTTGTGAGGAGTATAGGAGGTCTTCCTCTAGGAGATAGTTTAGCAATTGCTTTTGAATATGTTTTTCATGTCAAGTTTTACGACCATTGATGTGCAGTGATCATGGCATTGTAAACATTAAATTACTGCTAGATTATTCTGCCAAACTGAACGCTAAACCAGTACACAGAACATTACCAACAGACTATATGGAAGCAAAACAGTCACTCTGTCAAACTAATTGGGAGTGACTCATTCAGTGGAAAATTGCAGAATGGATATGCCACATTTTGAAAGGCAAATTGTTTGAAAGCCAAAAATAAAAAAAAAATGTTTAACATCAGAATGTACACACAGAAGGTGTGGGGAGTATGTTTCTATAAAAAACAAGAAAATTAAGAAGAGAGATAAAATATAAGAAATGAAAATGAGGTCAAACTATAAATATGCCAACTGGAATAATCAAACTACATGAAGCAAATTAAATTTAGTGTGAGATAAGAACAGGAACAATTTGAAGAAATTATGTATAATGATACTGAGCATACTAGGAAATAGGAAACCATTTTATAAACACAAAGGATGTGGTAAGAATAACTCCATACAAATTGATGAATTGTGTGTGGATTCTAAAATGTATTCTCCATCCCATCAGCTTATAGATATATTTACAAAATCGTATGCAAAATATTTAGGCTCCACAATGTGAGTGATAAATTTTGCTAGTATCATCTAAGTAACTACAGATACTGAAATTAAAATAAATCATATTGAAAAAGAACTATGTAAATTGGACCAAACAAAGCACAGCAAGGAGACAAAATTAGTAATAATGGCTTGAGATCACTTCAGCATGCACTTATAGTAGCATTATATCTATTATTCACTAAATCTGGGGAGATTTCTCAAGGTTGTACACGTACATCTGTTAAACCCATCTTTAAAGGAAAAGGGAATACAACAAACCTAGGTCATATAGATCTATAAGTTTACTTTCTTTTTGTGAAACATAACGGAGAAGGTTGTTTTGGAAAGCCTACTACACACCTATGAACCTGTGAACCTAAACATCCCCCCAACAAATCTCTCAGAGAAACACGCTCCAGGGTTTTAAACCATGTCATCACAATGAACAAAACATGCCGGAAGGATAGGTTCCTGACCCAGAGACTCCCCAGACTCTGGAATAGACTGCCCATACATGTCAAGCAGAGCGCCACTTTGGCTCTCTTCAAAAGGAACCTTGATGATTGGATGGGAGATAGGAAATTCACCCCAGGGATCATGTCAGTCACCCTGCTAAACAGGGGTCTAGGGAAGTAAATACTGTGGGAGGAAATAGCCAGGGAATTGTTATGGCTAGGCTTGTATAGGCCCTAGGGCCGATAGCCTAGTACCAACCTATGAACCTATGAACAAATCCTTAGTTAACTCCCTCCTAACATGCCCCCCCATACAGACACCCATGATACACAGGACCCAAATGGTTTAGAGTACGTGGCTTGGTTTGTAAAGGCCCTAGTGGTCATAAGCCTTGTAACAACCTATGAATGTATGAACCTAGGAACCTAAGTGAGTATGACAGTTCAGCTTGAGGAAAATTAAGACAGACATGGTCAGGCTCTTTATTTATGCAACAAAGTCAGGAAAGAAACTGGTCTTGAGCATCATATTGACATCACAGTGAATGATGCCACAATTAAACTGGAAATACTTTCAACAACTGACTCCATAACTGGAGGCATTCAAGGGGGATTCAGTGTATGTCACATAGTAGGAGATGGTTGATGGTCCTAGTTGTTTCATAAGGGATTGCCTATACTTCTTCCCCACAAGTTTTCCACATATTTATTTTATTTATTTATTTTTATTTAACATTTGTTGACTGAGAACGTCTGACTAAGGCATAGCCTATTTTCAGCAGAGGCCTGGGTAGAAATGCTCCAGATGCATGTCTTTAGAATGTGGGAAGAAACCGGAGCACTCAGAGGAAACCCACGTGAATGCAGGGTGAACATGCAAACTCCACACTGAAGTCATCCCAGCCAGAGGCGCTGGAAGCTGTTGAAGGGTGAGGGGACAGAGCGTGAGAGGGGCTCTTAGTGATCTAAAAAGGGCAATTTTTTAAAACTATTTACTACCACAACATAGGTTCACTTGGAGGGCATTTTAAGCTTAGCCAATTTCCCTTTTGGTCTTACCTACCCTGTGACGCCCCTGCACTGGCCCAATAACCATGTCCAAAGTTTAGAGACTGTGCCAAACATTGCTATTATCTGTTGCATTATTTTTTAGGCTACAGCAGTAACTCAGTAATTAGTATGAGGCTGGAAAATTATTATAAATAGCAGTCAGTGAAGAAATGCTTCTGACAGGCCCCAGCCTCTCACAGTCCTGACAGGCATTATTTTCACAGTAGATGTTTCACTGTGCCTCAGTCTCTCACAACCCACAGGAAGCAGAGAGCACACCACAGAAGATGTGACTGTGATTAGGAGGAAATAGCTATCTTCTTTTAGGAACCTAATATTACTGCACCCACTTATTCAGTCATAGTAGTGTGCATGCTTAACACAAAGGCCTCTGAGTACAGGTGGCCACTCATGTGAATTCTTTTATCGAGCATTCATTGGCAGTGCAAGCTCACACACAAATAACTCACCAATATGTTTAACAGGGCTAGGAGTATTATCACGCATTGGTCACTGTTTGTGCAGTCACTAGTGGCAGACCTACTATGACCCACTGCTACCAGACGGAGAGAACTTTGCTACATGCGTGCAATCTGTTACACTTACACCATTAGCTGATCTATCAGTTTAGTGAATACCTGGACAGTATTTCAACTTTCCTGGTGGTGTTAGGAAATATTGGGAACTTGACAAGGAAACATTGGGCACTCGACAATCTACTATAGCATGCATGTGAGGAATGCATCAATACCTGTTGGCATATCACTATACTAAGGATATGGAGAGATGCAACAACCTTGACATACAGCAGAACATCCAGCTACAGTGTCCAGGTAGTTTATATCCCAAAGCTTATCCAGCACTATTTTTGTTTTATTAAAACTTGAATTTCTAGTTGTGCGATAGTTTGCCAGTTTGTATTCTTATAACAGGGATTTGTCTTTTGCAGAACTGATGGTGTTGGTGTGGTGTGTCAGACATGTGTAGTACCTGCCTGACATTGTCAGTCTGTATATAATGTATGCACCTTTATCCATTCTGTCCATAACTGCATACCATAAAGTCACAGACTACTCCATCTTTCATTATGCAATAAAATGTACCATTCTGTACTATTGAAAAACCACATGCATGCCAGTGACACATTTATTTCCATTGCACTGTTCCTTAGTAACATTAATACATAGTTAATATTGCTCCATTGCTGCTAATGCTGCAAAAACATGAAGAGCCTTGAGATATTTCCATATTTTTCTACATCGTGATTCCCATCTCATTGTATGTTAATGGAAGCATTTATAGAATTTTTGCAACTGATTATGTGATACATTTTTTACAAATGGTACTAGTTTGTTCCATGCTTTGACAGACAAGGATCTTTAGGGAGTGAAAAGTTTAGAGGGTATTTGCATATTATCGCAACCACATTTCGACCAGGAGAAATGGCTCTTTTCCAAGCCATACAGCTGTTTCTCCTGTTCGAAATCTGATTGCAATAATACACAAGTACCTTGACATTTAGTTTGAAAGGAAATAGAAGAACTGAAACACGTATTTATAAGTTAGTTGTAAAGCCAACTATCTGAAAGAAGATGAAAGGTTATGTTTACTTGCAATGTAAATGATGATTTAGAGAAACAACCACTTTTGTAGAACAGAGAAGTATTGCCCAGTATATAAGCAATCCCAGAGAATCATTGGCAAAAACTGAATAAATTGAATAAATGCAGACCATAAACTGTGATGCACCTACACTATTCCTCAGCAATAAATGACAATTGTTAAAAGCATCTTGAGGATAAATCAGACACACACTTACCTGACGGAAGGATCTTAACCAAAATCAGTTCAACAATTCTGCGAAATATCAATAGCAGTATCTTTAAGACTTGGTACTGCTAACGCATCTTTCGACATAAAACTCATGGCCATCCTGTACATATCTATTAATAATGCACAAAACAGGAGCACTGCCATCATTACCAGCAAGAGTGTGTAATCAAGGTAATATACTACATGCAGACAAACCTGTAGCATTACTTCTCTGTAATAACTTCTCAATACATATATGTTTAATCAATTCCAAAATGGAGCTGAGGAAATTGCCTGATCAAGTACGATAGGAAGGTATAAAAGTTCAAATGTGATCAGCGGTCCAGACTTTCATTCCTCTGTTCATCAAAGACAAGTAAACAATACAATGCAATATGCTACCAGCATTCAAATACTCAAACTAGTAACTTAATAATATTATAAAGAATATACCAAAGCACACTACACTGAGTAAATTTACAGTAGTGAAAACAATGTTATTAAAGAAAAGAAAATAAGCTTTCACTTTTGAAAATAATTGCGTCAAAACATTACGAATTATCGCAGGTTGGAAATGTGGTTGCAATAATACATAAGTACCATTTAGAGTGACATTTTAAATAGAATCATGCAGTCATGAAAATCATGGAGCTCTGATCTATATGTACTGTTTTCATATAACGTGAAACTTGTTATGATATTCCATTAGAAAACCATACCATCTAGTATGTATGCTTGTCATTTAATTTTACCTTGCTTTATCTGGTTGTTCACTTTGTCTCCTTATACGTTTAGGGACACTACCCCCCAACACAAACACACACACACACACACACACACACACACACACACACACACACACACACACACACACACACACACACACACACACACACTCCAAATAGCTTAGGAGCAGAGCAGGATCAGCAAAACAGTCGGGAGACCAAAATTCTCCTTACCTGGAAGCAATGATCAGCAAAATCATTCAGGAGGCACCATGACTCTCCTTAAAAGCTAAAACTGAAATACTCACTTGATCGAATGGCTAGTTTAAATTCTGCGGGTGTAACTGTGGAGTGGACTTCAGTGTTGGTGTGCGACACATGAATGGGTCCTTAGAGAAGCTACCACTGTGAGGTTTTTTGTTGAAGCCTCATGGCCAAAAAGTGGGAGGCCCTCCCTCCCTCGACCTATGGATCCAGCACCCTTGACTCCAGCTGAGAATCCAACCAGGGAACCTTTTGCTGTGAGGTGGCAACATTAACCACTGCATCACCCATATAAAACCACATAATGCCTGTGGGGGCAGAATCAGTATTCTAGATGTTCGAACTTAGTTCATCTATATCGGGCCCATATATAACTAGCAATATTCTAGATGTTTGAACTTAGTTTGTCTATATCGGGCCCATATATAACTAGCAATATTCTAGATGTTCGAACTTAGTTCGTCTATATCGGGCCCATATATAACTAGCAATATTCTAGATGTTCAAACTTAGTTCATCTATATCAGGCCCATATATAACTAGCAATATTCTAGATGTTCGAACTTAGTTCGTCTATATCGGGCCCATATATAACTAGCAATATTCTAGATATTCTAACTTAGTTCATCTATATCGGGCCCATATATAACTAGCAATATTCTAGATGCTCGAACTTAGTTCATCTATATTGGGCCCATATATAACTAGCAATATTCTAGATGTTCGAACTTAGTTCGTCTATATCGGGCCCATATATAACTAGCAATATTCTAGATGTTCGAACTTAGTTTGTATAAATCCAGCCCATATATAACTAGCAATTCTCAACACTAGGATTCTAAAGAAATAATTGCCAAGTACTGAGGTTTTCCAGACCCTTGTATACATACTCATTAGTGTAATTACTAGTTGTCAAAGGAAAAAACTTCAAAGACAAATTCATGTTAGGTTCAGGTATGGCACCTTTTATTACTTGCAGCAAGGAGACAAAAACATGCACATACAGGATTTTGCCTAACTACTAACAGGAAGTATGCTCTTCTTATACTGTTCTACAAAACGTTGCTTTCTATAATTGACGTAATTAAACACAACTTTCTGTATTGTTCTACAGCAGATGTTACTCAGATTTTCTTCTGACATGACTGGATTTATGAAAAACATTTGAGAAAAACAACCTGACCTTGGGGGGTTTAGCCCGCTACAAGCTTCTATTGTGTAGTTCTAATACGTGTTACATTTCAAGGTACTTTTCTAGCTTAGACACAAGTAAACGCTGATTGCAGTTCATATATTTTCAAGCAGTCTTTGTTCTTATTATCAATAGCTTCTGCAGCTGTGTATTTTCTCACAGCATAAGCGGAACTCCTTGTCTAAATCTCATAACATTAATACAAATGATACATCTGTTTATTATTTTCCTGACACAAGCAGAAAATATCTGCTTCCCTCTAAATTTCCAGAACATAAGCAAAGATTATAACTGCGTATATTTCATGACAATACAAGATTGGAAAGCTCCTGCAGTTTGTACAGATTTATGCAGTGTGAAATAGAATAAATGTGATAACCCTTTTCAAACCTTAAAAGCACTAAGCATATTACTAATACATACAATAATACATATTTTTCTAACATTTCCCCCCTTTTAATACTTTTATTCTACTTTCAAAATAAGCATAAACAGTTTTTCTTCCCCTAACCTCTTCCTACTCAGGATTTGCAGGTAAGAGAGTCATTCAGTTTAAACTTATGAAAGCAGTTTCAATTTTTTTAACAGTTCTTTAAAACTCAGCACCTTGATATAAGGTTTCTGAAACTGACATGTCTATAAGGTCTTTGATCAGTCTTTTCATGCAGGGGATGCCACAGCAAACACATACTCCCAGTAGGATCATTTCTACACAAATGGCAATCAGGATGCTCATTAGGATAGTACCCCACCCCCCAAAACCATTTCTGGAAAAAATCCGTCAATGGATTTGGTCCTGGTTTGGTCATGGCTGACACTTGCTGAATTACCTCAAAGTGATTCTCTATCTCGTGTTTATGGCCAGGAATATATGAACAGCAGTCCTTTCGCCGCTAGGGTGAAGTCGAGAGCCATGCGGTTTTGAAGCACTACAGTTCTCATGGCATTCAGTTCATCAGTCACCAATTCTAGAGTGGAAAAAGTTGCATTGCTCATTACTTCGAGAAGTTTAGACAGTTTTCTCAGCTCCCAGATCGATTTCACTGCTCCATATGTTGGTAATATACCTGCCCACGATATAACACTGTCACTCAAGTCCATGTGTGTCAGTTTATCGCTTATAGAATGATGGTTTTTCCAGCACGCATCAATTTGCCCCACTGGATTTACAGATTTCTTGACGGGTTTCTTGATGACCTCCCGGACATTCCGAATTTTTCCTCGAGGTAAGACTGCCGTGTGTTGTATGGCCGGAACGAGGTAGCCCAAAAAACAACTGCTGGACCAATTCTCAGGTAACCACTTGTATGCTTTCCTACCACATACAAAATAACAATCCTCTACTTTAGTGGTAACTTTACTATGAATATACACTTGTCCTGCATGAAACATTTTTCTATCAATTATAGACAGTTGCTTATAAAGAACAGAATCATGTTTTATTTCATCAATTGTTTTGTGCATCAATTCAAAAAATGAATCATAGTTTGTATTACAATAAGAGCCTACGTTATTAGCTTTAGTGTAGCATCTATAAGGAACAGTAACATTGCAATTGCTCCAACCCACCTGAACAGTATCATTTTTATAAAAACACACAGTCACTTTTTGTGGAACAGACAAGTGCAATGCTATTTTATCTTGTGATGTAACAGTTGAAGTATCATAAATCAAATTTTCCCAGGTCTCGTTGACTCCTAGGGGGACTGAAGTCATTAATAACCCACCGTATGCTGTCAGCAAAGCTGTGCAAATCCAGCAATTTGAAACATTGAAAGTCTCAGCATACACATATTTGATTGCCTGGTAAGTGTTGAAGTTTGGGTGCAAGTCTATGAGCAATGCTTGACGTTTATTCAGTTCAGTTTGTGTGGCTGGGAAAAGGAATGGCACAACAAAAACATCATTTTACCTAGTACAGTTAACAGTTAACAGGATGATTATGCAATACTTCTGAGGAAATGGTTGTTCTGCATTCCTGTTTTCTCCGACTCTTCCAAGTAGTTTTATTTGGATTTTTCTAGATTCTATCATTTTTGCTCTTGACATGTGACAAGATTTTTGTCCAGTTCAAAGTTCTTAACTAGTTTGCAGTGCATTAAGTGGATCCACGAGGTCCACTCTGCGATTTTGACTGCAGTAGGTGTCAACAGGAGCACCTGGTATGGACCTTCACACCTTGGTGACGTCGAATTCTTCTTTTTAACAGTTTTCACCCAGATCCAGTTCCCAGGGATCACTGCCACTTCCGAAGTTTCGGTTTGTTCTTTATCTGAAACAGAATTTGACTGCAACAGATGTTTAGAATTCAACAAATTTCTCATATATTTGGCTAGTGTACAGTCAGCTTCCTGGTCTGCGGGCATGGGAGGTTTCCAGTGGGGTATATAATAAGCCCTTCCAAATAGTTTTTCAAAAGGAGTCAATCCTTTTGCATTTGGAACAGTTCTCATGCTCAACAGTGCCAGGGGCAGACAGCACACCCAATTCTTTTCTGTTTCTGCTATTAACTTTCTTAACTTATTCTTTAATATTCCATTATGTCTCTCAACTAGCCCTGCAGATTGCGGATGGTATGCACAATGATTCTTTAAAGAAATACCAAAATGTTTACTTAACTGTTGTATGGTTTGGTTTACAAAGTGTGTACCGTTGTCACTGTAGATCCTTTCCGGAATGCCGAATCTAGGGATGATTTCTTTAACAAGGATTTTCGCTACTGTAGCCGTGTCTGGATTTTTGGTCAGAAAGGCTTCCACCCATCTGGAAAACATATCTACAATGACAAGGCAATACTTCTTATTTTCACATTTGTTCAATTCTATGAAATCCATACAGATAGTGTGAAACGGATACGGTGGTGTAGGGAAACTCCCTTGCTTGGGCTTTAACGCCCCTTGTGCATGATGTTTGTTCCAAATGTGGCACATCAAACAAAATTTTTTAGAATAGTTTGTAAATCCATATGTTGTGAACACTCACTCATCCCATTCTCATCTAGGTCAAGGGAGGTCATAGTCTCCCTATACTCATCACTCATCAGACCAATGATTGAGTACAATGCCCCATTCGGAATGTATCTGACCCAACACTTGCAGCAGCTGGAGAGGCCACAAAAGTTCCTCACCAAAAGGATAAAGGGTCTCAAACATCTGTCCTATGCTGCCCGACTGAAAGAACTCCAGCTCTACTCAGTCGCCTACCGCTTGCTCAGAGGTGACCTTTGCCTAACATACAAGGCCATGTCAAACCCAGATTTGATGAATATGCTTCACCTCAAAAATCTAGATCCGTCAGAGCCACAAGGGCGGAGACTTAAACCTCGACACGGCTATTAATAGGACGTGCTGGAGGGATAGATTCATCACCCAAAGACTCCCTATGCTGTGGAACAAAATCCCGGTATATGTGAGGCAGAGCACCTCGCTGGCCTTGTTCAAGAGAAATCTTGACCAATGGATGGGAGATCGCAGATATACCCCAGGGATTACCTCAGTGTCACTGCTCGACAGAGGCACAGCAAAATAATGGGTATAGTTCCCCATACTAAAGGGGTGGCGTAAGCCACAAAACTATGGGCTAGGCTTGTAAATGCCCTCGGGCAGATAGCCTAGTATGAACCTATGAACCTATGAACTCGGTTCACCAGCTGTACCATCCCCCCTATTGAGACATGGCATTGCCCATGGCTCAACAAAGCTGCATATCTAAACAAATTAGATGGTAATGTCGGTTTCCCTTCTTTAGAGATGTACAGCCCCTTTTCGAGAATTGCTCCTCATTTTACCGATCTTTGTTTCTCAACTTGCGTAGTGAGTGTCTGCATTGTCTTTAACATTTCTAAGTCTAAAATCTCAGAGGGTTGTAGTTCCTCACTCAAAAGAAATACTTCTGAAGCTGCCTGCTTTGCAGCTGTATCAGCTCTCGCATTACCTTTTGAAATTCTATCCTGTTGCTTGGTATGAGCTGTGCATTTACAAATAGCTACTTTCTGAGGTAACTGAATAGATTCTAAGAGATCTAGAATAAACTGTGCATGATTAATAGGTTTGCCAGTAGATGTTATCATTCCTCGTTTTTTCCACTGTTGCGCAAAAACATGTACAGTAGAATAAGCATACTGGCTGTCAGTAAAAATGTTCACACATTTACCCTTTGCTAAGGTACATGCCCGTGTCAAGGCAATCAATTCTGCTGCCTGTGCAGATAAGTTGTGTGGTAAAGGTTTCGCTTTTATAATCTCAGTGTCAGAAACTACTGCATATCCTACTAGATTCTGTCCTGCAGGACCCCTTTTGCACAAGCCATCCATGTAGTATGTCACCTTGGCATCATTCAAGGGGACAGCCATGAGATCTTTTCTAGGCAGTGTCTTTTGCTCAATCACCTGCAGGCAGCAGTGTGGTGTGCCATCTGCAGGGGTTGGGAGCAAGGTAGAAGGGTTCAAAGTCGTACATCGTTCAATTGTCATATGAGGTTGGCTCAACAATATAGTCATACAGGAAAGATGCCTAGCAGGGGAAAGATATGCTACCTTCTCTTGCAGTAAAATAATTGTGACTGCGTGAGGCACTCTCAATGTGAGAGGGTGGAACAAAACTACTGAGGCCGAAGCCTGTACTGCCATTGCAGCTGCAAATACTGCTTGTACACAGTGAGGTAAAGACCATGCCACTGGGTCTAGTTGTGATGAATAATAAGCAATGGGGCGTTGCTTGTCCCCATGCTGTTGAGTTAACACTGATGTCATATAACCTTGCTTACAATCTACAGTTTGGAAAAAAGTTTATGATAGTTTGGTAATCCCAGAACTAATGAGGACGCTATTAATTGTTTCAGTTTGCAGAAAGCAGATTCTGCTTCTGGTGTCCATTGCAACAAGTCCTGTGCTGCCATAGGCTTTTTATATATCAGGTCAGTTAGTGGTGCAAATTCCAAGGCATAGTTTGGAATCCAGCTCCGGCAAAAATTAGTTGTGCCCAGGAAGGACATCATTTCCTTCTTGGTAGTGGATTTTGGTGCTTGTAAAATTGCTACTTTTCTGTCCTCATCTAATGTTCTACCCTCTTTGGATATTACATATCCTAGGTATTTGACTTGCTTTTTCCAAAGCTGCAGTTTATTTTTGTTTACCTTATGTCCTTCAGCGGCTAAAAATCGCAATAGCGCTATGGTATCTTCTTTGCAATCTTGCTGGGTGGGGGCCGCCAGCAGGATGTCATCAACATAAAGTAAAATCTGACTGCCTATTGGTGGGGTATATCCCGCCAAGTTGCTTGCCATTTCTTGTGAGAATATTGTTGGACTTTCACAATATCCCTGTGGGAGTTGCGTATATGTATACCTTTTCCCCTGAAATGTGAATGCAAACCAATACTGGCTGTCAAGGTGTATCAGTATAGAAAATAATGCATTGCTGATGTCTACCACAGAAAAATATTTCTGTTGAGGTTTTAAATCATTCAACAGGGTGTGTGGGTCTGGCACCGTAGGTGCCCTTGGTATTACTGCGTCATTTACAGCTTGTAAATCTTGGACCATACGCCATTCTCCATTTGCTTTCTTAACAGGAAATAAGGGTGTGTTACATGGTGAATCAGGAGATTCCACCAGTACCCCTTCCTTAAGTAAAGCTGCTATAATAGGTTTGATTCCTACCTCTGCATCTTTTCTTAAGGGATACTGTCTTTTCTGTGGTCTAAATGCTGACTTTGGTGTGATAGTAACTGGTCCCGCTGTATGAATAAGTCCTACATCTGACTTTCCTGTTGACCAAAGAGTTTCTGGTATATTCTGTAAGGCATTCTCTTCCTCCTTTAATAGGAGCGCTAATCAGCTGTCCTTGCTAGACTGCAAGTGCACGGCTGGGTGGGTCTGAGTCATCCAATTCAACTTCTGCATTTGTATTCCCTGTTCTGACAGTTCTAACTCTGTCTGCTTTTCCCATCTCGTGACTTTTTCTCCTAAGTCTACCCATTTTACATTCTTGTCCTTAGTTAAGCTAACATGTGGTAATCGATTAGATTTATAGAGTGCAAAGAACTCCTGGGGCAATGAACAGCTGGCTGTACTGTTCCCTTCCATGTCCCAGTACAGATTACGTAATATCAATTTGTTTGCATGATTTTTAAACAATTCTTGTTCATATTCTTTATCAGGTCCTGGTGTGTTACAGTAATACAGAGTACAGTGCAACAGGTGTTGTTTGTCAATGTCAAGGGAGGGGAACTTACTGATGGCTATATTCATTAATTCTTCGGTTACAGTCCCTGGACCAGTCGTAACCAAGTCTTGACTGTACCAATAAAACACTTCACCCTCCGATTGCACTGCAAAGATATCAATTTGTCGCTGTGCTTCCATACCCTGCATGGTTGGGACTACTGCTATACCAAATAGCTGCATGAGGCCTCTGCCCAAGAGGTTTACTGGGCATTTTGCAGAAACAACAATTTTGCTTTTCTGGGTCAATCCTGAAACAGAATCAGTTATTGCGAGGCCATGGGAGAGAGGCTCCCAGTACAGCTGTCCATTAGCTGCTTTTACTAGTATATAATCAGGTGACTCTGAATTTTCTGGCAGTTTGGAGGGATGTATCTGGGTTCGTGATGCCCCTGAGTCACACAAAAACTTAACCTTCCTCCCTTCTACCAAGAGTGTAACTTCTGGATTTGTGTCTGCTAAATAGAGCTCTAAGCTCAATAAAGCTAAATCCAATATTTCATTTTCTTCCCTATCCGTGACTTCCTGCACTTCCTCTATTTCTTCTGTCACATCCTCTACTCTTCCTACCACATTTACATTTGTCTTTTCTTGTTTATTCCTATCAAGTGATTCCTGACTATCATATAGTTAGTCCTCACCCTCCTTATCTTCCTTGGTTGCCTTCTTGTTTTTCCTGCAATCCCTTGCCAAGTGTCCCTTTTTACTGGATTTAAAGCACTCATCCCTTTTCTTTCGCCCTTCAAAGTCCTCTGATCGTTGATCAGATTGTTTGTTTCCCTGGGCATTTCTCTTGCCCTTTTTCCCGGACTGTACTACATACACTTCTGCTCCATCTTCTACAGAAAATACTTGAGCTTTATTTTTCTTTTTGCTATTAAAATGCCTTTCGGCATGCCTAGCATATTCAAGTAATGACTGTAACCTGCTTGTACGATGGTCTACCATGTGTTTTGTAATAAAACTGCTTATGGGTGCAATACTGCCTTTTAAGAATGCATTCTTTAACTGCTGTTCATATGGGGAATCTTGTGTTTGATCTTCAGGAACCTGCATTCGACAGTGGTTATTAAAACATTCTAATAATCTGACATAATATCGGTCAACAGTTTCACCTTCTTGTTGGATGCATTGATTAATGCAAGTCCAGTCTGCCCTAGGCTTCCATTTCTCAGAGATGCGGTCTGTAAGGCCTTTTACTCTGTTGTCTAATTCTGCGCTGCTATGTGGGAGGGGTCTTTGTGCAGCATTACGGGGATTCCAGTTGCCACTAATCATGTGCCAATCTGGCCCCACAATTTGTCTAACTACTTTTTCTACCTCTTCTCCGTTTAAGTTATAACTCAGCCTCATTCCTTGTAAATCTTCTGAGAACTTTTGGATGGGGAATTCCCTCAGTGGCTTTCCGGATATCTTCCGGAGTCCAGGGTCTATACACTAGAATAGTTGGGTCCTGACCGTCTTGTCCTGCCTGAGGATTAGGTACTTCTATGAGTGGCCATATTTCTTCTTCACTCATAGATCGTGAATTCTTAACCATTTGATATAACTCAATGCCTTCATTTGAGTTACCTGCCCGTGTTCGAGACCTGGTCCTGATGGGATCTCTAATAAATGATTTTACTTTTAGAATGTCTCTATTTTCAGTGACAACAGGATATCGTGGGGGTGGACTGACCTGTTCACTTGCTTCATATTCTGGTAAGGGAGGTGGAGGTGCTGATGCCATTACTAAGTTATTGTCCTCTTTGTCTAAAAACATTGTTTTTGAATTGTTCTTTTGTTCCCTACAGTTTACTTCCTCGATCCACCGGTGTGCCTGAGGAATTCCTAATTTGCGTTGCTTTTTTACCCGACCTTTGGAATCAGTTTTGAGCTGTTTGACAAGTTCGATAAGCGAGGATTTTTCTAATTTTCCATCAAATTCATACTTATTAACCCATTTTGAATAGTATTTAATACTGTCAGCGCGCTGCAGCTGCATGTATTTTGCGTCTTCGTTTAATGGCGGATTTTGGGGTCTTTTTGTGCAATTATTACCCATTTTGTTCTACCCTTTTTGATTATTACGTAACTTCTCTTATTTTTAACGTGGCACCACGGATTTTGTTATAGTCTCTTCAGAATGACTACCTACCTACTCTGTTTTCCCTGATCTATGACAAGACAGTAATCTTTTCTGTCCCTGACTTGTAAAAATACAGTCTTGACAAAAACAATACAAATCTAGTCCCTGATCTAAAACAGGAAAAAGTAGATTCACCTTACCTGAACCTTCGTGATTGATCACCTGGTTCGTGAAAACCCGTCCTTCAGTCGCAGATCAGAAAGTGGCTGGCCTCTTTTGTACGACAATTCAGTCGGAGGGCTTTTCAAATAAGAAGAACCAATGTGGTTTCTTCCCCGTACGGTTTCAAGCCACCTGGCCCGTCTGATCCAAGGTGAAGTGAGGGTTTCCGGTCCGAAGGACCAATCTGTCAAAGGAAAAAACTTCAAAGACCAATTCACATTAGGTTCAGGTATGGCACCTTTTATTACTTGCAGCAAGGAGACAAAAACATGCACATACAGGATTTTGCCTAACTACTAACAGGAAGTATGCTCTTCTTATACTGTTCTACAAAACGTTGCTTTCTATAGTTGACGTAATTAAACACAACTTTCTGTATTGTTCTACAGCAGATGTTACTCAGATTTTCTGCTGACATGACTGGATTTATGAAAACATTTGAGAAAAACAACCTGACCTTGGGGCTTTAGCCCGCTACAAGCTTCTATTGTGTAGTTCTAATACATGTGTTACATTTCAAGGTACTTTTCTAGCTTAGACACAAGTAAACGCTGATTGCAGTTCATATATTTTCAAGCAGTCTTTGTTCTTATTATCAATAGCTTCTGCAGCTGTGTATTTTCTCACAGCATAAGCGGAACTCCTTGTCTAAATCTCATAACATTAATACAAGTGATACATCTATTTATTATTTTCCTGACACAAGCAGAAAATATCTGCTTCCCTCTAAATTTCCAGAGCATAAGCAAAGATTATAAATGCGCATATTTCATGACAATACAAGATTGGAAAGCTCCTGCAGTTTGTACAGATTTATGCAGTTTGAAATAGAATAAATGTGTTAACCCTTTTCAAACCTTAAATGCACTAAGCATATTACTAATACATACACTAATACATATTTTTCTAACACTAGTTATTTATTTATTTATTACAGTTTGATGACTCGGATAGTCCACTGGGCCTGGAAGAGCCCATTTTCAGTGGAGGCCCGGGGAGGAAAGCTCCACAGGATATAGACAATTTTACAATAGTTACACAAAAGTAAATAAAGTAGTAGAACAATGACAAATACAGAGATAACAGTTTGTTAAAAAAATCATAACATTTCCAATCCTAGGTAATGATTTACAAAAATGAGATTCATGTAGTTGAAACATTAAAAGTAGAGGCATTTCAGATGAAAAAACATGTAAGTAAAACATTTATGTACAGATAAAAAGCTTTTTTTTGGAAATTAGAAATATGAGTAGAGGACAGAGAATAAGGTGAGGTGGGAGAGGTAAAAGGTGGTATGTAGTGGAGAAAGGGAGTGGGTTGGGGGGAGGTTTATGAGGTATAGGGTAGGAGAGGAAGTAGAGGCAAAGGGTAAGAGAGCAGAGTGATAGAAGGTTGAGGTATATAATGTATGGTGTCTATATTAGATCACCGAACACTTAAAAAAGTGAACGGTGATTAATCGACCCTATGTAAGTGAAAGCTTACAATTTTGAACTGTCAGAACAGCGATTTTTTTCCTAGGGAAAAAATCGCTGTTCCAACAAAAAAAAAATTAAACACTTTAAACATTATATTAAGTGAGGAGCTTCACCCCCTACACCCCCAATGTGGGGGGCTGTGATCCCCACCCACCCCCATACTTAAATATACCAACTCCAAGACTGCACTACAGTTCCGAAAACAGAAAAGTAATGAAGTGGCCAAATGAATTCTTTCCCAGGGAAAGAATTTGCTTAAAAGCTGTTATAATATTTTGCCGTTTCAGGCTTTTGAGTTCGACCAAGACGCATTAGAAAGAATGCGTCTTTGGTCTTCTAATAGTGAACCAATGCATGGGAGATGCTGTTAAACAGTTTATGTGGTAGGGGTACAGGAACATTCCCACTTTGAAAGGAGGTGAGATTAGAGAAGAGTTTTGAAGTTTGAGTGGCTCTGAGTATTTGAAGGCTGGTAGGGAGAGAATTAGCTAGGGAGCAGGATAATAGTAGGTGGCCAGGGGGTCGATGAGGCTTATATATGTTTAGAAGATTGTGGTTTTCTGATTTTTAGAGAGCTGTTGGGAATGTAGGGAGTTAAAGAGGTGGACAGAGAAAGACAACTAGAAGGTTTGAATATGAGCATGTGAGCAGTAGTAACTCTAAAGAGTTTGAGGTAGTTAGAAAGTTCAAGCCATTTCAGGAAGTGAAGGGATAGACAATGATCTATGAGTTTCTGGAGTTGGTGGCAAATTTGGACATTTTGTTGTAACAGGCTTCCAATTGGGCCTGTAAGCCTAGCTGAAGATTAATGAATAGGGGGGCACTGTACATAAGAGAGGGAAGAAGGTAAGTAGATATGGATACTAAACTATGGTTTCAATTTTTTGAAAATACTTCTTTACCGGAGTTTTCCACCTATCATTCAGACAGATCTTCCAGCTCTGGTGGAAGTGTATCCATATTTATCTATAGTCTTACTGATTCATGACTAACCCAGCAAAATAATGATCTTGAACTCCTACACATTTTAGTGTCTATAAACAAATCAATTTACCATATCATTGTTAATCATAGAACATCTATTATGCCTCCTGCTGCACAAAATATCTACTTAAACCAGCTTCAGTCATTAACGGGATCGCAAGTTTAGCATAATGGTTAAAGTCTTTGCTTCATAAGCACAAGGTACAGAGTTTGATTCTCACCTTTGATTATATGATAGGCTTAAAATGGCCCTTCAGGGCAGTTAGCCTATGAACCCATATCATGTTAGTTAACTACTAAACAAATATAATTTTTGTGGGTAACTTCAACTCGCCATCAATAAAATGTGAACATACACCACCAACGACTAATGTGTACAGCATTTCCTTAACTGCATTAATGCCATTTTCCTAGAGCAGGTAGAAACTGCTTGTCCTACAGGGCCCATCTCCTCATCTTCATCCTTATTAATATAACTTCTATCTGCTCCACACATAAAGTTTTCTCTTCACTGGCCTTATCTGGCCACCAGATCATTGCATTTTCCCTGAGAAACCGTGTATATCCTCTAATACCTCCCCAGGACTACAACAAGAGCTCATACCTCTCAACCACTTAGAGCAAGAAATCTCGACAAAGCCATAAATAATGGGGGGGACAAAGGCCCATAAATAGGGACACTTTTTTTAAATATTGCTCCTACAAACCTTAGAAAGTTGATAGATAACAGGCTTTGCATTAGTATGGATTTTCTGAAGGATATGAGGTCTGAAACTCAAATGTCTGTCATTATTTTTTTACTTGAACCCTGAGTGATTTGTCAGAAAACCACAATTTTATGAGAAATAGACAAAAAATATGAGGCAAAAATCCGGACATTCTGTGAAAATCTGTACAGTTGAGAGGTATGCAAGAGCTACACTTTATTCAGAGATTGCACTATGGCCAATCTCCTAACACTCTCTGATGACCTAATGAAATGTAAAAGCTCTGCCACACTGTACCTGCTAACTAAATCAATTTCTTACTCCACTGATTTTAACTCCCACCTGAATTCCTGCATTGAAACATGTCCTCATCTGCCTAAATATGGCTACAAATTTAAAAACAAGCCCCTATGGTGGTATCCTACTATTAACAAACTTTACAGTAAAGGAAAGAAATCCCTGGATCTAAAGAATACACCCAATACCTGTCTTTCCAAGGATAACCTCAGGAAGTGCAGCAGATGGAGGTTATGAGCTGTTAGCTGCTTCCTGAAGTCCAGGGTGCGATTCTGAGCAAGAATACTCAACCAAACAGTGCTCTGCGGCAATCGGCAAACTGTCTAGGGTCCTCACTGTTGTCCTGACCACAAGCCTATTACCTACTTATAAACTTTAAAACAAGCTATTAAAACAGTAGCTGTTATTTATTCTCTTTTCTAGAACAAACTTCCTCCCCAGATGAAGGATTGTGACATGCAATATTCCTTTGTGAAGGAATTAGACAATTGGCTACATATTCATAAATTCACATCTTTATGATTGCCCTATTACTCTTTGAAAAAGTAAGTAATGTCTAAAGGTGAATACTGGCAAGGCATAAATGACCACATGACCCAACTGCCTTGTACATTCCATGATTATTTTATAGTCTCTCGCATCTCCTCCAGGAACAGCTTTAAAGTCCAAAGCTGTAGTCCTTGACCAGGTCCCACTCACAGCTGTAAAGTCTATAGTCTAATTTTCGGAAATATAATCCTTATGTTGGCCCTGAATGGGATGTTATACTCCATGCCTTTCCAGAGAGTCCAGGCAAGCAACAGTTCACCTAATCTACACCTTCAGTGGAGAAATGAACCTCCTGATTCTAACCCTCCTGCCTAGTTGGTCATAAATCAATGTAATGGATATAATCACTGCTTTGTTATCTGCCTAATACTTAGTGTTTGCTTGGCTAATCATTGTGAGGATATATTCCTAAACTTCGTGTCACATCACTCATTTTAAAGATGCACTCCCACTGCACTACAACTAACCTGCTACCCTAAATTAGGAATCCTTGAAGTAATACTCTGTACTATATAGAATCAATACCTAATGTTACCAACTTTTCAGATGCAAGACACATTGCCAATTTATTCACCAACAAATTTAATTCCAACTTAATCTCACTTAACTCCCCCCTCCTACTTTGTCTAAATTGTCCCATTCTACCCCCCACACTGAAATTACCTCAGAACAGGCAATAAACACCATTTCCAAAACCAATAACACAAGCTACAAGTGTCCCAATATATTATTAGGATATTAGGTTATATTCTGATCAGGATGAAGCACATCCTCACAGGTCCACTTGTAAACCTTTTAAACCTCAGCCTCTTCAGTGGACACATTCCCAAGTCTTGGAGAATAGCAGTAGTGGTACCCCAACAGAAATATGTCACTGCTACAAACCCATGGGAACAATCACAAATATGTCACTGCCACTAACCCACGGGAACAATCACAAATATGGCTCTGCCATTAACCCACAGGAACAATCACAAATATGGCACTGCCATTAACCCACGGGAACAATCACAAATATGTCATTGCCACTAACCCATGGGAACAATCACAAATATGCCATTGCCACTAACCCACGGAACAATCACAAATATGTCACTGTCAATAACCCATGGGAACAATCACAAATATGTCATTGCCACTAACCCATGGGAACAATCACAAATATGTCATTGCCACTAACCCATGGGAACAATCACAAATATGTCATTGCCACTAACCCACGGAACAATCACAAATATGTCATTGCCACTAACCCATGGGAACAATCACAAATATGCCATTGCCACTAACCCACGGAACAATCACAAATATGTCACTGTCAATAACCCATGGGAACAATCACAAATATGTCATTGCCACTAACCCACGGAACAATCACAAATATGTCATTGCCACTAACCCATGGGAATAATCACAAATATGTCATTGCCACTAACCCATGGGAACAATAGACATATTATCCTTATCAATGTTACCTGTAAAGTCATGGAGCATATTATAGTGCAACTCAAAAATAACAGTGTAAGCAGCTTGCAATTCCATGATCCCAACTAAGTCAGATTTGGGAAGGAAAGGTTTTGTCTACTGAACTAGAAGGACTTCTTTGAGACAGTCATAACATTTCTGGAAAATTGACTGTTAGTGCACATCATGTACCTCAAGCTGGCAAGGGCCACTTTGGTATCATAAATAAATTTACCCACTTAAATGCTTATCATCCCACTTAACCCAAATAGCTCACAGAGAGAACTATAGAATGGGGATTGGTGACATGCTATATTTTAAAAGTTTTTTCACCAGTGGTGTTTATTTATTTTATTTTATTTTATTTAATGCTTGTTGACTGGGAAAGTCCAACTAGGACAGAGCCTATTTTCAGCGAAAGCCTGGGAAGAAATGCTCCAGACACATGTCTTTCGACATGCGAACCTGTATTCCACAGGCTTCTATGCTGAGTCGATCCTCTTGGGCATATACTTCTCTGATGTTTAGGCTAAAAACAATGCAGATTATTACATGCCTGGTGCTGTCATAATCTCCCCAACTGATAATTAGATCCTTTAATTGGATCTAAAATTAGTAATTTATGGTGTCAAGACCAAAGTCAAAAGCTCATTGCCAGCAACGCAGTCTAATACTCCGGGGCTATATAATAAATATGTTGTGAACTGTTATAAGGACTTATCAGAGACAATGACAGGAAAATGTTATATGAGACCATATCTAGACTTGATAGTATATTCAAGCCGATTTAATATTTGTTAGTTAGAAAGACGAGTATAGGTCCATATTTGCCAGAGTGGACTAGATTATATTTGATTTAAGGTTGATTAGAAAGCAGGTAGAGTATATCCTGCTCCCCCTCAATTTTAATACCTGCCCAATTATTACATTCAGTTCTTCGTTTAATCAGGTGAATGTCAACAGCGAGATGGGAAATGGTCCTTATAGGGGAATGACTTCCAGCCCTGCAGGGCATCAAGTGTCAGTAACTGAGGTAGACCCTTCAGAATTCCAGCCGCTAAGGAGATATGAGAGGATGACAAATCAGAAAGGCCAAATATCAGCAGGATTATACAGGCAGAAGGGGCAGGCGGAGGGTCAATTATTGACAACACTGTCAATAGGAGTGTGTGATATTATTTCCAACAACTATGGTGACTTTATAATTTACAATTATAGTGAGACACAAGTTAATAGTTCATGGGCTGATTTGTTTCAAAAAGGTCGGACTTTTGTTTCAGCTAGAGAAGCCAGACTTGATGATGTTCTGATTAATCTGAAATTATTTTCAAGGAAATTTAATTTAAGTTTTTATTTTAACAATGACAATGGTAAAGAGGTTATTTCTGAACAGGTCTGTAAGAGACCTAGCACCTTTAATCTCCTGATGTACGCTATGGTGTCTATTTTCGACAGAATGTGCAAATTTGTTATCAGAAACATATTACTTAATCATACCGACAAATATCTTATATCTAATTTAAGTCCAACTGAGTGGCAATTGTTGAGGGCCATCACCAACAACAGACAGTTGAAAGTAAGGAAACTGGACAAGGGCGGTGGCCTAGTGGTCATGAACATCAATGATTATATCAATAAAATGTTTACTTTATTATTTACTGACACATATGAGGAAGCTTCTATTATTTATTTTATTTTATTTTACTTTATTTAGTTATTTATTTATTTATTTAACATTTGTTTACCAGGAAATTTTAACTGGGACAGAGCCCACTTTTAGCGGAGGCCCGGGGAGAAATCCTCTAGAAATTAGAACACCCAGAGGACACCCATGCTAACGCAGGGAGGACATGCAGACTCCACATAGAAGGCATCCCAGCTGAGAATTGAAATGGAGAACCTCTTGCTGTGAGGTGACAGTGCTAATTGCTGCACCACTGCATCACCCAATGTTGTTGTTGTCATTCGGCATTTCCCAGTTAGGGGTCACCACAGTGGAACTCCAGTCCGCTAATGATTGGCAGTAGATTTTCATGAATGCCAAGGTGCCAGCTCGACGTTCAACCTTCAACAAAGGCGCACCCATTTATGCATGTCTTACGAACACCCACCCAACCACGGAGAGGACATGCAGACTCCACACAGAAGTCACTCCCTGCACTCCAGCCGAGAATCGAACGGGAGAACCTCTTGCTGTGAGGCATCAACTCTACCGCTGCATCACCGCAGAAGTCTCACTGCATCACCCAATAATCATCTATTAATCAGGTGAATATAACACATCAGAGATTGAATATATTATTGAAAGAATTGTTGGTGAACAAGCACATTTCCATATCTGAACACTAATATTTATGTGTTACCCAACTCAAGATTCTCACTATCTTTGGCATTCTGAAGATTCACAAGAGTATGTTGGACCCTCCATTGCATCCCACTCTGGATGAAAAAGCATCTAAGACCTTCCCAGTAGGAAAATACATTGGTCAACAAATTAAGGAGGTAGTAGAAAATATTAAACATCTTTGTAAGGACTCATGGGATTTTTTATCCAAAATGTCTAAGGATCTGGATTCCGATGAGTTGATTTTTGTAGCCATTTATATTCAGGAACTCTTTTCAGTTATCCCCACGACATTGGTCTAGAGTAGTTTTATGAGTACCTATGTTTCATTACAGACCTTGAACATACTCAAATGCTAACATTTATTACATTGTTGGAAGCAATTTTGGAGAGCAATATTGTTATTTATGAAAAACCAACTGTTTAGACAATGTTGAGAGATGGGGCGGCATGCGCCCCCATTTTTGTGAACATTTTTTCTTGCTTATTGGGAGGATAGTTTTATATTTAGCTCTGAATATCACAATAGCTGGTCCATTTATAGATGCTCTTTAGATGGCATCATTATATTCTGGAGAGATACCAAGATTAGATTGAACCAGTTTCTTTTCAGTATTTACATACCAACATTGATTCTTTTTAAAGTTCACCATGGACATTCAGTTCGAGCATATTAACTACCTGGATAGTTACATCTACAAAAATAGATCATTGAAGGGTTTTGAATCTACAATATACAGAAAACTGAAATACTCCAGTTATTGCATTACAGCAGTTTGCACCCCATACATCAAAAAAAGTCCCTTGTTAAAGGACAATGTGTTAGATTATTACTCTATTATTGTTAGACTATTACTTTTTCTTCTTAAGAACTTAACTTTAAGTCCACTTTTCCCGTACTCTCTCTAAACAGCAGTCCTATCACAGCTGAAACTTCCACTAAACTTCTAGGTGTCATAATTGATGACGAACCATGTCAGCTTGGGTCAACAGGGTGGTCCTTCCAACCATTTATTTAGAGTTAAAGTTGTTAAAATGGCAATTGAGATCAAATGCAGCAGTTTATCTGGGTTTGACTGAAATGGCTTTGATTAGTAGTGGCCTTAGACTCAAAGCAGCAGTTTATCTGGGTTTGACTGAAATGGCTTTGATTAGTAGTGTCCTTAGACTCAAAGCAGCAGTTTATCTGGGTTTGATTGAAATGGCTTCGATTAGTTGTGGCCTTAGACTCAAAGCAGCAGTTTATTTGGGTTTGACTGAAATGGCTTTGATTAGTAGTGGCGTTAGACTCAAAGCAGCAGTTTATCTGGGTTTGACTGAAATGGCTTTGATTAGTAGTGGCCTTAGACTCAAAGCAGCAGTTTATCTGGGTTTGACTGAAATGGCTTCGATTAGCAGTGACCTTAGACTCAAAGCAGCAGTTTATCTGGGTTTGACTGAAATGGCTTTGATTAGTAGTGGCCTTAAGACTCAAAGCAGCAGTTTATCTGGGTTTGACTGAAATGGCTTTGATTAGTAGTGACCTTAGACTCAAAGCAGCAGTTTATCTGGGTTTGACTGAAATGGCTTTGATTAGTAGTGGCCTTAGACTCAAAGCAGCAGTTTATCTGGGTTTGATTGAAATGGCTTTGATTAGTAGTGGCGTTAGACTCAAAGCAGCAGTTTATCTGGGTTTGACTGAAATGGCTTTAATTAGTAGTGGCCTTAGACTCAACGCAGCAGTTTATCTGGGTTTGACTGAAATGGCTTTGATTAGTAGTGTCCTTAGACTCAAAGCAGCAGTTTATCTGGGTTTGACTGAAATGGCTTTGATTAGTAGTGGCCTTAAACTCAAAGCAGCTTATGCAATTTAATAGTCTAGGATGAAATGTAGCAGTAATTTTTTCATTTGAATGTTAAGATTTTATAATGCTTGTAAGGTGTGTTGTTATATTTATATGTTTTTTACTATGTATCTTTAAATCCTAGGGCAGTTTAATTGTTTAATTGTTTAATGGGATCATGTGATTCTTGGAGGCACTACATATTGTTTTAAATTTTTTGGTATGACCTTCTGAAGATGTCCATTTTATCTAGACAAATGTGCTTCAGTGTAATAAAATAACCCGTGCGGAGATCAGCTCCCGATCCCTGTTTTTCGCTTGTGGCTTTAAATTATGATGGGGAGCATTCAGTTCCCTCTTCGACTCTGGCTTCTCTAAAAGACCTATTTTGTGTCTATCATATATTTTGCGGGATGTTTCAAAGGTGACTAAAGCTGCCGTGAAACCTTATTCATGCCAGACAGAGGATAAGTGTAAGAGATTCTCCATTTGAACAGAGCCTATCCCCTCCACTTCATTTTGTGAGTTCATAGGTCATATTAACCTTTCTGAGACAGCTGAATGAAACTAGGTCTTAATTATTCCATGATTAGGGATCATGCATATATCATTTTGGTGCATCATAACCTCATAGAATACAGAATTGTAGCCCAGCAAGGACTTGTCAAGCAGTTCTTTAATGGAACACTTCATCTTTATCCACTTCTGAAAAGCCTATCTCCTCTGTATGACTTCGGCTTCACATTCAAGCCAACTGTTTGATAGCTCTAAAGTGTATCACCTGACAGACACATTTGCTGTTGGCCATCAATTCTGCATAAGAGATTTTGATCAGGGTTGTGCAAGTTTATCTGTAGGGAGACTGACACTTCTCTGGAACAAGCTTCCAATTTACGTGCAATAGAGCCCCTCCCTGACCCTCTTCAAACACAACCTAGATCGATGGATGGGTGACTGCAAATTCATTACTAGGGTAGTGCCCATGTCCCTCATAGACAGAGGAAGTCACTTACCTAGCTCTCTTATTGACTGGTTATTGGTCTCCCACCCTCAACTATCATAACCCCCAAACCCTTCCAAATGCCCTCAGTGACCACTGCCCAATAAAAGTTACCAGACACACTTCCCACCTTACCAAACCAAACAAATTTATTACCACCCATACACTTTCACACTTCTGTCCTGACTCCTTCATTTACCAACTCTCTAGAATTAACTGGTGTAACCTCACCACTCTTCCCTTAGATGAAGCTGTCCACTCCTTTATCACTACGTTCCTAAACATTCTTAACTCCCTTGCTCCTCTACGCAAATTAGAATCAAATCCAGCACTGCTCCTTGGCTTACTACATCTACCCGAACCCTCATGAAAGATCAGGACAGGATATGGAAAATGTGGTCTAAAACCAGGACCCCTTCTCTCCTTCAGAAATATAAAGACTCAGAAATAAAATTAAAAAAATCATCCGTAATGACAAAACAAACTTCTACACCAATACTCCCTCTACTCTAAAATCAGACCCGAAAAAAATTCTGGACCTCCATCAATCAGACTCTACATCCAGGAAACCCTTCCCCTCCAAACCCATGTCCCAACATAACCCCTGAAGACATAGCCAATAAATTTAACAATCATTTTATAAACTCAATAACCACCTTAATAACCCCCCTCCCCAGAAACAATGCTAGCACCATCACAAACTCCATACCACTTTCCAACCCTTTTTATTCTTTCTGTCTTAAAGCAGTATCAACTCACTATATAAAATCTTTACTCTCTAAACTTCAACCCTGCTCTCCATCAGCCGACAACCTACCCTCCTCTTTCCTGCAGATTGCCTCTGAACCTCTTGCCTATCCTGTATCTATCTTGATCAGTCGATCTATTTCTGAATCCTACTTCCCCACTGTATGGTAAAACTTCTTTACTTTACCCATTCACAAAGGTGGTAACTCCTCAGACATATCTAACTTTAAACCAATTGCCATACTCTCTCCTCTCTCCTCTCTCCAAAGTCCTAGAGAAATGCATTCACAAGCAGGTAATGCATTACCTTCACCAGGAAAACCTTTGCACACCCACTCAGCATAGATTCCATCCCAAGCATAGTACAACTATTGCACTAATAACCTTCATCAACACAGTCTCACTTTCTCGTGATAACAATAAACTTGTCTCATGCCTATTCCTTGACCTTTAGCCTTTGACACTGTCTCCTACCCTTTCCTCCTTGACAAACTCACTAACTTACATTTCTCTCACCCTTCTACCTCCTGGTTCTCCAGCTATCTCTCTACCTGCCAGCAATCAGTTAAATGGCTCTCTGCATTATCCCCTCTCTCACTGTACAAATGGGAGTCCCCCAGGGGTCCATTCTCGGACCACAACTTGCTCTACTCCTCTTGTCCTCAGTCATCTCTTGTGCAATATGCTGATGACTCAACTGTTATAACCATTGCTGACAACCCAACTGACCTCCACTCAACTACCCAGGCATCCTTCCACACCATTGAGACACGGCTTAGTGATAAATTGATACTTAATCCTAAGAAAATTAAGCTCCTACTCCTCCTCCCCAAAAACCTCACCACACTCAAAAGTACATTTACCATTCTATCTAGCAACAACAACACCATCTCAGCTGAACCTAGTACTAAATTGCTAGGTGTCACAATAGATGATCAGCTTAAGTTTGATCTACATATTACTAACTCTATAAAAAAAAATCATCAGAAACTTGGACACCTTTTATGCAACAAGAAATACTTAACAACACAGCCCGAAAAAACTCTCTCTCTCATGCTTTACTACTTCCAACACTCCTATACAGCTGTCACATATTCACAAACCTAAACTCTACACTTATTTTCAAACTTGAAACTACGTACAATAAGGTCACCAGATTTGCAGCTAACCAAACCTACAAGTCACACCACTGCTTAGCATGTCAGCAACTAGACTGGCTAGAACTCCCTCATCTGATTCAACTATACCAACTACAAATCATTCACTCCACCCTCTATCTACCCTCCTTCTGCCCCAGCCTCTCCACTATCATATCTAAATATTCCCCTGTTAGGACTCTACGCAGATCAGACCAAGAATTATTACACATCTACAAACCCAAAACCAAAATAGGATGGCTTCTCTATAACTATAACCCAGACACATGCTGAAACCAACTTCCCTTGGAAATAAAGTCCCTTCACCATAGCAAGAGTTTTAAATTAGCCAGAAGAAAAGACCTCAAAAAAATGGTCTTGCCACTGTAGCCATCCTCCCTGAAACTATTATCCCCCATCCTATTTCAGCACCTCACTCTTAAAGTATCTCTAATCTTGTACTCCTAGCTCTTCCTTCCTTCCACCACTTCTCTAACCAATCTTGATTCATTCAGCTCCAAACTAACCTACTTTAACTAGTCGGTCTAAAAGGTCCCCTCTACTCTAGTTCCCTTATATCTTCAACTAGCTATTTGAATGTTCCTTCTTTTCTAAACTCCAGAACAACTTGGTACTGCTCATTTTAAGGGATCTGTAACTGGTTTCAAAATCTTTTCCTGTCTATTATTTGATTTTGTACATAGCAGTTTAAATTATATTGAAACAAGTTTCATATTCTTCTGCCGATTATGAATACTGTGTTTCCAAAATTGTATTCCCTGAGGAGCTTTTCTCCCCAGGTCTCTGCTGAAACTGAGCCAAAAGCTCAGACAGACTAACCCGCTTAACAAATGTAAAATAAATAAATAAATATTAGCTACCATAGACTCTTAACTCTGTGAACTTCACTCACCTAACCACCAACACTCAGGGACCTCTGTGGACTGCACTCAACTAACCACCGACAACTGAGGTGACTCAGGATGAATTTGGCTAGGCTTGTAAGGGCTCTAGGGCCATTAGCTTAGTAACCTCCTATATGACCTATGAACCTATATGACATTTCACAAGTGCTGAGTATCTGTTATGACTAACAGACATTTCCTGCTGAAAGTGGTTTTGAAACTGTCATTAATTAGTCCATGCAACTCAATGCATTGTTTCTGTGTGGAGTCTAGAGGTGAAAACCAGTTCATCACACCCTTGATATGTAGCAGCTGCTCAGCTTGGACCTGGGAAGGGTGCATGATTTCAACAATACACACAGAGTAGTTATCTCTGCGTTATTGTTTTCCACTGAGTGTCCAACTTAACCTTCACTATTGCTGCTCTCAAAGGCCAGGACTGTCTGCTTTTAGTACCTGTTTGAAGACTGTGTTCATACAGACATTTGTGTTGCTGTCAATGGGTTATTAATGTCCATTTCTGTCCTCAAGCACCACTGCTTGGAATGAGATCCAGGAATCAGACCTACTGTGGCATTTCACTGATTCGAGAATCAGCCATCTGAGCGTCTCTACTTTCCTTTGGTATTCTCTGATCCTGTTGCTGGGTGCTAGAAGAGATTTTTCCCACAAGCATTCTATCTAGTGGTTCCCCAGGATATGTGACATGACAAGTTGATCTGTGATGGGGATCTCCTACCATCCCCTGGTATTGGATTGTCACCTCCCTTTACCATTTTAAGTGTATTTTCTAGTTTATTGGACAATAGATACAATTCTGCATTTTTGCTACTTGTGTTTTTTTAGGTGAGTTGTCATTGTATATGGCATCAAACTGGGGACCCTCCTACATGGTGTATGGTGGCATGTGAACACTGGAGTGACATGGTTACCCCAAGTGCAGAAAACAGAGTTTGCAAGAATTTTGTATAGATGAAAATCCCAATACAGAAAATCCTAACAATGTTCCCTCTCTTTACAAATCAATCGATGCAAGATTCCATATATGTTATTTATTAATATTTGTAGTAGATAATAATTCCATATCTCTCTGTTATCAATATTTGTGTTGGAATAAATCCATGCATTTCATAATTCTATTTTCATGTGTTTTTCATTTACCTTGGTTCTTCTAAATAATGATTTAGAGGGTTATAAAGCAAAACTAGACTTATAAATCTTATTCAAAAGTTGTAGACTAGATCCTACAACACAATTCAAATAAGAAAGACGATAACCACAAAAAGGTATACATTTTTCCAGCATCATTTCTTTGTTAGACACTTCCAGAGAAGTGCAGTGTCATTTTTACACCCCGGTGTGTTGATGTCTGATATTCTTTATAGCTGATGTAACCTGTCAAATCTTCCATTATGTCATTTGATAAAATCATTTTCTGTCTATTCTAAATACTTTGCCTTTACCATTTCATAGGACTGCGTAAGAATGTAAAAATTACAAAGAAAGTACATTATCAAAGTATACTCTTTTACAATAAACGTGTCTTATTTTTGTCTAGATAAATGTAGTCCATGTTCCAAGTATCAGTGGTCATTAGTGAAGAGCCACGAATGCTATGAAAGAACCATTGAGTTCATCAGATGGACAGATGCTCTCAGCATTGTGATAATGATACTGACCGCTGTTGTGTTAGCAGCGATCCTCTCAGCAGCAAATATTTTTATCAAAAACTTCAATACTGCAGCCGTCCAGGCTAGTGGCGGATATAAGTCTTTTGTTATGTTATTCTCCTTGGTTTGTGAATGTTGTAGTTTTTTTTCTTTTCATTAACAGGCCAACTCAGATCTTCTGTTTTATAAGCCAGCTCACATTTTCTGTTAGCTTTACGATCTCTATGTTCCTAGGTTCATAGGTTCATAGGTAGGTACTAGGCTATTAGCCCTAGGGCCTATATAAGCCTAGCCAAAAAATGTACCCTGGCTTTCGCCACCCAAGAAAATTATTTTCCTGTGCCACTGTCGAGCAGAGCCACAGAAGTGATCCCCGGGGTGAATTTCCCATTTCCCATCCAATCATCAAAATTTTTCTTGAAGAGTGCTAATGAGGAGCTCTGTTTGACATAGATAGGTAGTCTGTTCCAGAGTATGGCAAATCTCTGGGACAGCAATCTATCCCTCCAGCATGTTCTGTTTATTGTGGTGACAAGGTTTAGGTCCCGAGACCGTGTAGCTTGGAGGGATTGGGATTTCTTTAAGTTGAGCATGTCCAACAGCTCTGGGTTTGACATAGCTTTGTATGTTAGGCAGAGATTGCCCTGAGTAGGTGATATGTGATGGAGTAAAGCTGTAGTTTATTGAGACGGTCTGTGTAGGGCATCTGTTTGAGGCCAGTAATCCTCTTTGTGAGTTATTTCTGTGGTCTTTTCAGTTGTTGTATGTCTGTCCTATTGGGCAAATCTTTCCAAGTGGCAAATATATACCTGTCTCAAAAATCATGTGTACAGCATTCTCAAGGATACATTCTAATATGAATAGTGTCATTCAAACTGGTATATGCTATATTTGGGGGTACTTCTCTGATGACCTTGTTGGCGAGAGTTATGAAAACCCAAATGCAGTTCTGCTTAGGTGCACAGCATGTAACACTCCTCTGTTTGTTGTCATGCTGGGTTACAATGTGGTTTTAGCTGCCATTTGTGCTTCATGTGTTTTCCTTAGGCCAAATGTTGGAAATACTTGCAATATGGCCAGAAGCCTTACATTTATCTTCTTAATATACTTTCTTGCCTTAATTTTTTTTATCCCAGTGCGTATAACAACATTTGGAATAACCGTTTCATATGTTCAGGTTATTTTCAGGTCTCATGACTGTGTATGCTATATTTTGGCGGCATTTTTCCCCCAAAATCTACATCATAATTTTTAAGTCAGATTGCAATACTGTTACATATTTTCAGAATTTTATAAAAAACACTTCACCAGACATTGACACCAAAAATAATGGTGCTGTTCCTCATGTTACCAGTGTGGAAACTGAGATTAGTTCTGTATTTTCTCACAATAATTAATGAAACTGTAGGCCTGACAGCTGTATTTTAAGAGATCTTCCAATTCTTAGTTAGTGTTTAGTTCTCAGTTACTTTGTGCCATCATAATCTTGAGTTCCTTTAAGGTCCTGATATTAGCTTGTTTTATTTATTTTGTTCCAGCTTAACAAAAAGCTTAAGAAGTCCTAAAGTCAACAAGAATAGTAGCAGACACAAAAGGCCCAGGCATCCTCAGTTTTAGTCTACAGAACTCCAAACAAACAACTTCATTTTCATCTCCAAATGTATTCAAGTACTTATAATTAGCAACTGTATAAAAAGTAAAACAATAAAATAGACAGAACTAAATGAAGTGATGGCAATGTACAGGAAATGCAAACCACATTAACTGTTAAATGAAGGTTAACTCAAAAAAATATGTTTTAGATTCATTTTACCACTTGATGTACACTGTTCCACTGACACTATGCTCTGCCTAAACAATTTTGTACATATGTAAATTTGTAGTAAATCTTAATTGCTATGAAGTTCTATTCTATTGTACTGTATGCCCGAGCAATTTTCTATTACATTGTCTGTTTGAGCAATGCTTGTACTTATGTAAATATCTAGTTGTTGTTGTATCTTTCAGCTTTTCCTGGTTAGGGGTCGTCACAGCAGAACTCCGGTCTGCTAATGATTGGCAGTAGATTTTTACGTACTGAGTTGCCAGCTCTGACGCACAACCTTCAACGAAGGTACGCCCATTCACGCATGGCTCCACACAGAAGATGCTTTAACTGAGAATCGAACAGGACAACGTCTTACTGTGAGGCGACAACACTACCGCAGCACCATCACCGCTCTAACTCTATTATATTCTATTTCAATTGCATTTTACTCTGTACTTTGTTTAAACTTTTTATTATCTATTTTACTCTCTGTAACTCTGTGGACTCTGCTGAAAACGGACACTTGTTGTCCAGTCGAACTATCCTGGTAAAAAAATGTTAAATAAATAATAAATAAAATAAATACATTTTAAATCTGCAGAGGTTGGGGGGATTCTCTAGGCTACTCTGGCAGTTGATTACAAATGCAAGGTGCCTGTAAATAAAATAAAAATGGCAACAAGAAAGCTTCAGATACACCTTCCATTGCAGAGCAGAGGGTACAAGATGGCAAGTACTAAGCTAATGAACTATTAAAGATGTGTGTGTTTATCTGTCAGGGGGTGGAGGGTGACATGTTAAGTACTAGTAAGTAAGTAAAGACCAGATTTTTTTCCAGAAGTGAATAGATGGCTGGTTTCTTGACCACTAGTGTAATATGATAATAAGAAACATTTATTTCAAGGCAGGCTGTGGAATTCTACACCAGATTCTCCAGAACTCTGAATCCAAAAGCCCCAGGTGATAAAGATGTGGCGGTCCGCACGGGGGAGGGGGGGGATAGCTATTATTACTACAGGCAGATTCTTAGGCAGAATGTGACAACTTATAAAGGGAATATTCCTAAGGCAATAGCACAGGAATGTAACAGTTTGTCATCAAGGATTATTCTAAGATTATGTAACTTTAATTTGAGTTCTAGCTTGTCACTACTTTAGATAACACCGATACACAATCCTGAAGTATGGCATGGGTTGTCGTGCTAACCATTTTTAGAAGTCCTGAGTTTTAACTAATCACTGTTAATTGCTGAGTGAACTAATTGTAGCCATAGTGTCCTAAGGGTAGGATTGGTGAACTTGAATGCCATCCATGTAATATATATATATATATATACGCAGAGTTCAACACAAGACTTAGAACCGAACCTTGTAGCTCATAAAAATGCAATACCTTTTCCAAAAAATGCCTCTGAGATTGACAGGAAAGGTGGTACACCCAATCTAGGAACACAAGTGTAAAACCCAGTAATATTTTAAACATTCCCAAAGGATCCCATGGTCACACACATCAAGTGCAGACAATTTAAGTAGAATCAGAAACAGATAATTCCATTTACCTGCCTTATATATCAAGTTTGGTACATACTTAAATAGTATGTTTGATACATGCTTGAATATTAAATTTGGTACATACATGTGTTTTTTCATTATACAAGTTTTACTGGAAATGCCTTAAATAGTATGTATAGATCAATTCATTACCAAGGTGACAAACATTAAATAAATGAATAAATGCTGTGTGGCTTATTACCTGTGCTTTTGTTTATTAAATCATTTTACATAACTGGAAGATGTATTACACTTACACAAGCATACATTCAAAAAAAAAACATTCTAGACACACAATATTTAGTTACATTTCTTCGGGACATTGAAGGTGGAATTTGAAATGTACAAATTCAGAAAGGAAAAGAAAAAAAGGACTATTTTAGTTCCGTACAATAGCGTTGTCGACTCACAGCAAGACGTCCGTTCGATTCACAGCTAAAGCGTCTTCTGTGTGGAGACATGCGTGAAGAGGCGTACCTTCGTTGAAGGTTGTGCATCAGCGCTGGTAACTCGGCATGTAAAAATTTTCTACCAATCATTAGCGGACCGGAGTTCCACTGTGGCGACCCCTAACCGGGAAAAAGCCGAAACAAACAAACAATAATAAAATTACTAAACAAGGAAAAGTCATGGTTTTTATTTCAAAACACATATTATGTATGCATTTTATGTACTCTATGTATATGTATATGTATGTATATTTATGGATTTAAAGGCTACAGTAACTTTTGTAAGACTTAGTTAATATACACATGTCCCATGTCAGTAGCATGTAAGTAATGTAAGAGAAAACAGACATTATATTAACAGAAAGTGGATGTAAAACTGTTCCAGAAATGTTAAAAACCACCGAATAAATACATCAGCGATTCATACTGGGAACATCACATTGAAGAAACATCTGGGTGATAATGTATTGTTTGCTGAGGTTGATTTTTTTGTCTGTAAATAAGTCAACACATATAATCTGCTTTATCCTTTGCCAATCCTTTCTTCGTGTCTTATATGTCCAGTTTACGGCTGTACGTAGAATAAACTACTTGTTTTTATTTTTGCTGCTGATACTCATTTGCATACGTTGTGTAAGTTGGGGGTAACAGTTTGTATTTGTAGATGCAAATACTGCAATAATATACCGTATCCATCTGCAACCCCTTTTTCCCATGTGGGGTCAGGGTGTCTCTTCAACAGTGACAATCACACAACCTGTGGTGGGAGACCTGGGTACTCAGGTTGACAACAATCTCACATTCGACCATCATGTAGCGGCAGTGGTCAGAAAAGCCTTTTACTTGGTTCATCTCATAAACAAAGGGATTGCATCCAAAAAAAGGAGGTTATTACCTCTCAGTATTCCTCCCTCATTAGGCCGACAATTGAGTTTAACTCCCCATTTGGTATGTACCTCTCCAAACCCTGCACCAACAGGAAAGGCTAGAGAAATACCTCACAAACAGAATCCATGGCCTCCAACACCCGTCTTATGTGGACAGGCTCAAATCACAATCATGTCACTCGGTATCGTACAGATTGCTCAGAGGTGATATGTATCGCGCCTACAAGGCAATATCGGACTCTGCACTACTAGAGATGCTCCATATCCATAAGTCTAACTCCCCACACATTACCCGCTCTATAGGCCTAAATATAATATGCAACATCACCAAAAGCTGCTGGAGAAACAGGTTTGTCTCCCTGAGGTTGCCGTGTCTCTGGAATAGACTTTCCATAGATGTCAAACAGAGTACCTCACTGACCCTCTTCAAGTGCAAACTTGATGAGTGGATGGAAAACCACAAATTTGTCCCAGGGTTCCACCTGTATCCCTCATTGACAGGGGCAACAGTTGCTGACTGAGGTTTCTTTTCTGGGGATAAACTCTTGGCTAGGCTTGTAAGGGCCCCAGGGCCATTAGCCTAGTAACCTCCTATGATGCTATGACCCTATGATCTAAAGCCAAGGTTTACTGCACCAAGTGGCTAGTCCTACTGCAATAGTTCTTCCACACCTATGGCCAATTTAGAGTGTCCAGTTAACCTACTACATGTCTTTGGAATGTGGGAGAAAACTGTAGGAAACCCAAATGACCACAGGGAGGACATGCAGACTCTTCACAGAAGGCACCCCAGCTGAGAACCGAACCAGAGAACCTCTAGCTGTGAGGTGACAATTCTATCCACTGTGCCAATCTACTGACCATTACCATACCATATATCCTGATGTAAAACAGTGTTTGCTGGAGTAGAGCTTTTTTTTACTGTTACTCTTGTATTAACTTGCACTGTGTTTCATCGTATAGCAAAAGCGGTGAATGAAAAGTTCTTGTAGCATTCCACTAGCTCAGTAAATAACTACTTACTAATTCAGTAAATTAACAAACAGACAAAATACATAAATACAGGAATACATCAATAAATAAATAAATATCACTGCTGCTATCACACCTCATGGCTATATTTCTAGAGAAAGAGGACAGAGGTAGTGCTACTTTTTAAATGAGTCTACTTCCCCCCCCCTTCCCACGACTGTAAATTTGTCAGATAAATTGTTTATTAAGGCTAAGTGCCCTCAAATCACAAAGCTGTATGGGGAGCTAAACTTCAGTAGGAAGACGTACCACTGATGTAAGATCATTTTATAAGATTTGTCAATATTATAATCAAATTTTATCACATAACAAGACAATATGCAAGTGTTGTACAGCATTGAGATATAAAATATTTTTATTTATTTGTTTAGATGTGGAGTGGGTGTCCAGATCCATTTTCAGCTACATCATTGTTTCATTATTAAAGAAAAAAGCAGAAGTAATAGCACTGTAATGAAACTGGGCAGAAAATATTTATGTTGCATTCCCAGAAATATCATATAGTATGTGGAAATGACATGACAGAAGAAATATTTGTCAGAGGTGAATGTTGCCTTACAAAACACTGGTAGCGTCCTCCCACTGCCACATATATAATATTAACAAATCTTAGAAAATTATCTTACCGTTTACCCTCCCCTTCCATCCCATTAGCCCTTCTAGCCTGTTCCACCTTCGTGTAGCTTCTGCTTTTTATCTGCTTGAGTTTAATGCAATATTTGTATACAAGATTTAGGAATACGAGTTTAGAACAGTATCTGTTTGAGCTTAGTACTGTCTGTGTATACATCCTACCTTTACTCCTAGCCTTTAGCTAGATATTGGTGTATCTGTTCATTACTGTGTTTCATATTGTATGCATAGCTAATGTTTGCTGCAGTACGTATTATTTGCTATTGTATGTATATTTAATTGTTCTTCATGTACTCTGCTGTTCATTTATTGTTCTGTGGAGCGTTTCTCCCCGGGCCTCCACTGAAAAAGGACCTGTGTCCAGTTGGAATTTCCTGGTAAACAAATGTAAATAAATAATAAATAAATAATGTGGCAGTAGAGTTTAATGGAGTGAAGGTATGACAGTGCATTCCACCATATGGTGAATATTGTGTAAGTAAGAGTTTCACTTTATTTTTCAAATATTTCGGGTTGTGTATAATGTGAAAGCAACATACAAAAATGTGTTTTTGGTCAAGTACTTTTGAGTGCATGGTAGAATTATTAAAGGGGGAGCGATGCTATGCATGATAGAATGAATACACAGCCTGCAGATATTTTTGACATCTGAGTGCTCTATTATTGTCATTACACTAATCAATATTCACCCCAATCTTGACTTTCCTTCATGCCTGAGGAACTGATATTTTCTGGTATCCATGCTCAGACCTTTTCTTCATTTGCTCAGGTATCACTCACACCTGCTATGTCCAAGTAACTCTTATTTTTCTGTTCAAATGCATTAAAATTAAATCATACCATATGGGTAGTTCTTCTTTTTTGCACGTCTACAGCATTCTTTTGTGGTCCTATCATCCTGCTCTATTCGTCCTTTTCACCACAGTTTCATGACATTATCATCCTGGTAGGGTTTTATGTTCCTGATTTCAGTGACGTTGCCTGACATTATCTTTAGCGCTAAGTTGATTCCTGTTCTTTTCTGTAATCTATAGTCCAAATCCCTCCGCAGTGGTCAGTTTTGTAAGCCAGGCACTGAAGTCCCAAACATTATCCTCGATTGTTGTGCTAAGCCACCAACATTTGTCCTGTCCTGAAAACCATCCCTGGTCTACCCTTAGCCTTTACTGTAGTTCTGCATACAATATCTCTGATATTGACATATACAGCGACGTATGTGTACATCATTATATCTGTGAGAGTTTGTTTAACTTCCAGGGTTTTCCAGTTTAATCTTAACCTTCATATACTCATGTGTACCAGTTTCCCCCTTTCTTGTCTTGAGTGGAATCTGATGTTCCTAGCCCTTGAATGTCTGACCAGAGGAACTTCTCCTTCCACTGTTTCATTTGCCATCCTCACTTCAGCCCTTCCTCATTTGCCTGTGCTAGCTGTCCTCCTGATTTCTGCTAAGCTGTCCTTCTGTCCAGGCCACATATAACTGTCATCAAATAACACCACACCAGCAAATTTTGTAGAAAACACAAACCACCAGCACTTCCCCAGTAATTTCTTTATTCACAGCAATCTGGTACCTCGGCAATTCGCCTTTATGGATCACATTTAATCTGGTGCAAACATAATATATATATATATATATATATATATATATATATATATATATATATATATATACATACACACACACTCCAAAAGCGCAAGCATCATTATCCAATTAATATATTAAACAATTAAATGATTGAATGATTAAATAATTAAACAAAATCATTCCAAAATTTAAAGTGACCATATCCAATATACAATGAATTTATACTAAGATATGTATAAAAATGAATAAATATAAACTTTTATACACCACATAAAATTGGAATAAATATATTAAATTATATACCCAATTCCTGATTCATGCCGTTAGGCTTAAGAATATGAAACTTAAAAATCATTCTGGTTTCTAACTCCAATAATTTAGCTACAATATCATCCCCTCTATTAAGGAAGGGCTTTCCAAGTATACAAAATATTAAACTGTCAGAAGAGTTGTTATGTTTATCATGAAAATGTTTGGCAACAGGACTATTTAAATTATGATTTCTAATATCTTTTAAATGTTCCAAAACACGGATCCTAATCATACGTTTGGTATGTCCTATATGCCACATATTATTACATGAACAGCCTAAAATGTAAACCACCCCTGTAGATCTGCAGTCGAAATGAAATTTAGGAACAAAGGTAATACCATTGATGACACTCAAATTCTTCTACACATATAATTGTCAGTCTGCTCCCATCTAAGTTCATTCATTTGAAGCCGCATGACAGTCTAACATTATATGCTATTTCACTGGTGCTCTTGCTCTTTCTTCCTGCATCTTCCATTACCACCCACCCCTCCTTCTACCCCTTTTTCACCCCTCAGCCTCCTGTTTACTCTGGTCTGTCACACTGCATATATCTATCTTCCTTGCTGCTTGTTGCAGATTTCTCTCTCAGGTTATTTTTTCTAGCTTCTCTCTTGCCGTACCTTCAATCCTCAACTATTTATACTTGTCTATTCTTCCTCATATAGCCTACCATTTTGTCTATAACAGCCCTGCTCTACTACCTGGTGTTCATTTTCTCCCTCATTTCTGTTCATGTTACTGCCATCAAGGTCCCTGTTCTCTCCCTGTCTGCCTGCAACTGAATGAGACAGGGTTTGAACCCTGAAATCCTCTTCTTCCATTAAGAATGTCAGCTTATTGGTATCTCTGTCAGTCCCCCCAGCATGACAGGTCCCTTGGTCTCAGTACCATATCAGACTTATAGTACCTGACTCATTTCAGCCACTCACTACTCCTGGAAACTTTCATTTCTGGTTTATATTTTTTCTGTTTCACAACTTTCTGTTTTGAAGGTACAGTCTGGAGTGACTCCTCGTCTACTGGGAGTTGGTGGAATGATTTTGGTGTTTATATTACAGACACAAGGTACAGGGTTTGATTCTCTCATAGGGTAATTGACTAGGATTAAAATGGTCCACAAGGGCAGTTAGCCTAGTACTAATCTATGAACATATACAAGGTAGAGGGTTTGATTCTCATATTTGAAAGGGAAATTGGCTAGGCTTAAAATGGCCCACAAGGGCCACTGGCTTAGTACTTATCTGTGACCCTAGCGATTGACTTGTAATGTATTCTTGTACTCTTATTGCAACTGGGTAAGCCTACCCTCCCTAGACTATAAGCTTGCCCTTCTCCCTTGGCTGACTTGTATGTTTGCTACTGTCTGATATTACCTTCCCCTGTTTGGTACTCTCATATATTTGTGACCCCATACCATGTTCTTCCTTCTTACCAAACCAAAGGATAAAAAGGTTACACAGACAACCCATTCAATAAAAAACTGAGGAAAAAAAAAGAAAAGCTAAGCTAGAGTTTTCACTATGTGATACCTTGAACTTCTTGGCCTGAATGTATCCATAAAGACTTAGAACTTAAAAGTCACTGGCATTCAGAAGCCATATAGCTGAGACAGTTAATGTCCTTAAGGGGTAATTTGCATATATCCCACGGGCCTATATCGCAGGAGGTTTAAGGTATCACAGAGTGAGAACTCTAACTTAGCTGGGTTTGGTCTTCCTTATAACTGTGTCCAAGGCTGGCCTTACGTCAGCTGAACCTATTTGGCTTCAGTAGTCTATGCTTCTATGCTCCCACAGGGGTTCCACACTATGCTATGGCAACATCACTTTTCTTTCTGTCCCATAGGACCTAGGAACATGCAAGACATTTTCCTGCTTTTAGTTTTGCTTTTACACTAACTACAAATCTCATTAATGGAATGAACTACATTTTTCATACCTCTCAACTATCCTGATTTTCGCAGAATACCCAGAGTTTTTGCCTCATATTTTTAGTCTATTCTCATAAAATTTGTAGCTTTCTGGATTTTTGTGGCAAATCAATGAGGACTGAATTCACTAAATAATGACAGGCTTTGAGTTTCAGATTTCATATCCTTCAGAAGATGCATGGTAACACAAGACCATTAATTCTAGCAACTTTCTATGTTTGTAGGAGCAATATTTAAAATGTGTCCCTCTTTTGGGGGCTTTGCCCCACCATTAGTTTTGGCTTTGTCCAGATTTTTTGTGCTAAGAGGTTGAGACCTATGTCTGTCATGCATTGCACTAGGGGTTAGTCTAGTGTTAAAATACTACAGTCACTATTTGTATAACGCAAACCGTTACTTATTCATGTTTCCATAGTAACCAGATACTGTTGCTGAGTGCTCAACGGGGTTTTTACCCCAAAACTGAGTTAACCATCTGGTATTGTGTTTTGTTCCACATAGTGTTGGAGAAGATAATATAAAACTGTCTTAAGTCTGAAGAGTTCCTTTTCTTCTGAACTTTTGATCCTGAAGATTTGTGAGAGAATGTTACCAGTTCAACGGTATGAAAGGCAAACACTTGCTGCAACTGCAGATAGGAGAAAATAATCTCAAACAAGTGAAACATAAGGTTTATGCATATTTGTTCAGTGGAAGGATTTAGGGGTGGATCAAAAAATGATGATCTCAAAACAGAATAAAATGACAACAAAGAGTTTGACTCATAAATGCATTACAAGGATACCATGGTATGAAAGTGATATGTGAAATGGGAGTGGGTCAAGCAGAAATTGAAACAAATAATGGTTAGGTGGGAGTTTGGATGAGCCGTAGTATAGGAAGATGAACAAATTGCATGAAATTTGCATGGCCTCTGTACAACCATGTGGGTTTCCTTAAAGCACTGACATTTCCTCCAACCTGCCCAAAGATGGGTCCTAGTCACCACTCTAAATTAATCTTTTTTTGCATGTAATCTTTGCTCTTGATCTTATGATTTAGGCCATGGCTTGGAAATGTTATGCAAGCATCTGTCTGCTTATCCAGTTTAGCAAATAATTAAATACATTAAAATTAGACTTTCAGGAATAAAAACTGCGGTGATGGGTGAGTAATGCTGTTTCTATGGACTGGCCTAAGATGATGATATCCACCCGCACCTTCGTCATTAAGTATTTCTTTTTTCAGGTAGCTTACATCCTTCTAAGTTTGGAACTGCTGATTGAGGGCTCAGTGACTGTTATTCTAAAAGTGTATTAATTCTGGTTTAAGCACTTGGGCTTCAGGCCAGTTATTTTACATTAAAAGGGCTCGTGGTCACTCTTGTGTGAGGAGAGGCTGGACTCTGCCCTTCTGATCTGGGAATTTCTGGTTAAAGGCTTATAGTGCCTGCATATTTGAACTGCTTCTTACTGAAATTGGTACACCTTGTTTGCTGTAGCATAGACTAGATCCAGGCCTGCTGAATCTAGCTTTGTTTGTATAACTTGAGTACTAATCCAGGCATTCTTTAAAGTATTACATTGCATTTATTACTGCTTGGTAGTAACTTGATTAAAGCGTAGTCATTCTAAGTCTTTTGGATTAAGCACTTGGGCTTCAGACCAGTTGTTTTACATTAGGAAGGTTTGTGGCCTGCACTGTGGTGGCAGGACAGGTAGCTTACATCCTTCTAAGTTGGGAACTGCTGATTGAAGGCTCAGTGTCTGTTATTCTAAAAGTGTATTAATTCTGGTTTAAGCACTTGGGCTTCAGGCCAGTTATTTTACATTAAAAGGGTTCGTGGTCTGCACTCTTGTGGGAGGAGAAGCTGGACTCTGCCCTTCTGAGCTGGGAATTTCTGGTTAAAGGCTTATAGTGCCTGCATATTTCAACTGTTTCTTACTGAAATTGATACACCTTGTTTGCTGTAGCATAGACTAGATCCAGGCCTGCTGAATCTAGCTTTGTTTGTATGCTTGTTGTTTATTTGCTTGTTATTTCCCTGAAACGCTAATTCCGCCTAAAACACGGCTCTTCAGCGCTTCTGTGGATCCCTAGTGACATCTGCATTGCTTACTGTACTTATTTCCTTGTTTCACTTGAAAGAAAGTTACTGTTTGTCGTTTTTGCATTTAAGTTACCTGTAACACATTGCATTTAAGTTACCTGGCACTTGCTCACTAAAGCAATTATATAAGTCAGCACTAAAAAATTAAAAGCACTACACCCTCACAAACTCCCCTTGAGTACCTTGTTCCCCATTGGCCCTTTTTTCAATTATAAAGGAATTCCCAATACTATTCTAGCATGTCCAAAGGTCAGTTGTCAATCTCCTCTCCGGTCCAGTTTGTAAATCTGGGAATCTTGAGGCAATGTTACAACTGCCTCATGTACACAAACAACCCTCTCCTCCTCCCAACAAATTCCAACACATGTGAGAGATGCAACCATATAGCCATACTGGAGGCTAAGCTCTCTCAACTCAGTACTGGCGAAACCAGTCAGGAGGAGAAGGAAACCACACTCACTACAATTCCAGTCTCACATAGACCTACCACGACAGCAAACCAAACACATAAACACACAAAAACATACTCGGAGGCTCTAAATAAAAATCTGCCTAAGCAGCAGAGACCTCCAAAGCAGACACCCAAAACAACCACTACCCCAAAACAAAACACGTGCAACACATAGCTCACAAAGCCAGTGTGCCGAACAGTCACAGCCCTTAAGGCTAAACAACACACCTGATACACTTGTAATAGGTGACTATTGTCAGGCAGACTGACGTCCCGCTCACCATGCTGAACAAGGAGAAGGTCATGGTGAGCTGCCTGTCGGGCGTTAGGATCCGCCACATAACACAAGCACTCAGGTCACTCCAAGGCAAGTACAAATATGACTCAGTCATTGTCCATGCTGGTGTGAATGACCTGAGACATACCTCCCTGTACTACATGAAAAGAGACATAGAGGAGCTCTCTGAGCATGTAGCCCAGGCCGGTATGACCCTAACCTTGAGTAGCAACTTACCATCACCAAGAATGATGCCACAATATGAAGACAAGATGATAAATTTCAACAATTGGCTTAAGTATTGGTGTCATTCAAAGGGGATCCAATGCCTGTCAGCCTGGGATGACATGCTCGACAAGCCACGATGCTTTGCTAGGGACGGCTTGCACCTGTCACCCCTGGACTTTTGGATATTGGTAAAGGCTCTTGCTACCCCCATAGTGCCTTTTTTAGGCAAGGCTCAAAAGAAAAACCCATCTCCATAGGTATCACAAGGAATAAGAAACTAAGAGTAATACTACTCAATGCCAGAAGTCTAAACCTCAAGATGCACGCACTCGAAACTCTCCTTAGCATGGAGAACATCGATATCTGTGCAGTAACAGAAACCTGGTTCAAGGCTCCTGAGAGCACCCCAGCACTACCAGGTTATACCTCATACCATGCTTTTCGGCCCCAAAACTTGGACCGAACCACAAAAGGAGGGGGAGTATCAATATTCGTCAAAGATACCCACACTTCCAGGTTTGTAGCACAGCACAAAGCATCAGAGACTATCCATGTGCAACTAACAGTGGGTAAAACTGCCTTCCAGTTTATAGCCTGCTACAGACCACCCTCCCAAACCCAGGAACCCCACTCGGCCTTCCTGAGAACACTGGAAAATATGAGGGTCTCTCCAAACACCATTATATTGGGCGACTTCAACTACCCAAACATAGACTGGGAGCATTACTCTAGCTCCAACACCCTAGCCCAAAGGTTCCTAGAATTTATAAACTCATATGTCATGGAACAACTTGTTACCACTCCCACAATAGGGGAAAACATACTGGACCTGATCATCACCAACATGGGGACTCTATGCTCCAGACCAAATGTGTATCCCTCACTGGTAAGATCAGACCATAAACTAATCTCACTAGATATTCACATCCCGACTCCACCCCCTGCCCTGAAAACCACAGTGAAAAACTTCTCTAAAGCAAATTTCACACTCCTCAAAACCGAGGTGGAATCCTTCAAAGCACCTGGGCCTGTGGAAAATACGGCCCAGACCACAGAATCCTTTTTAAACGCATTCTATGAACACCTTCAGGAATTCATGGATCATGCAATCCCAAATAAAACTAAGACCCAATCCTCCAAAGGCAGATGTCCTGTCTGGTGGACCCCAGCCATAAACAAACTATACAATAGAAGGAGGAAGCTACTACATGATAGAGAAAAATCCCAAAAAGGGAAGGCATCTCTGATCAGTATTAGCAAAAAACTATGGGCACTCATAAAATCGTCTAAGGCCAGCTTCAAGAGAAAAATTGCACAGGACACTAAAGATAATCACAAGGCTTTCTTTAGTTATGTTAGGAACCTGGGTGGGAATTCCCAGATATGCTCAGAATTAGTCCAAAATGACAAAAGATACACCAAACCCACAGACATTGTCAACATCCTAGATGACAGGTTCAGTGCAAATGTCCCCCCCGCCCACCGAAAGGGCAAATATCTATCCCAGCAGAGTGCTGCCCCCCCTGACATCTCAGATGCTCAGGTAAGAGCTGCCTCTTCAAAGCAAAAAACACAGCATCAATGGGACCAGACGGTCTCCCGGGCTGCGTCCTACATGAACTCCAAGAAGAGCTAAACCCAAACATAAAACTACTGTTCAATTTCAGCCTTACTACAGGATATGTACCCAAAGAGTGGCGTACAGCAACAGTGGTCCCTCTCCACAAAGGTGGTGCCTCAACGGATCCTGGAAACTATCGCCCCATAAGCCTGACTAGCTTGGTCTGCAAAGCTATGGAAAGGATCATCATGGACCTCATAAATAAAGATATTGGGGACCTACAGACACTGGATCCTACCCAGTTTGGCTTTGTTAAGGGCAGATCCTGCCTCTTAAACCTGGTTGATTTCTTTGAAACAGTCACCAAGGCCATTGACAAGGGGAAGGTGGTCCACACAGCCTACCTGGACCTCGCAAAAGCCTTCGATACAATACCCCACTCGGGCATTATAGATAAGCTCACCAGCTTAAATTTAAACCCCTATGTCACTAGATGGGTTGCAAACTGGCTCAAGGACATAACCCACATGGTTAGAATTGCTGGAGCCATGTCAGACTCCAAACCAGTTACAAGTGGCATCCCACAAGGCTCAGTCCTGGGACCTCTCTTGTTCGGTATATATTTCTCGGAGGTACAGGCCAACACGGAAGGACTGTGGCTGACCAAGTTCGCAGATGACTGCAAACTGGGCGCCATAATTGACTCTCCAGCCGACACAAGCATCCTCCAAAAGGGCCTCATAGAAACAGACAACTGGTGCCAGAGCCATGGTCTCAAGCTAAACACCAAAAAGTGCACAGTCATCCCCTTTGGCAAAAACAAAGTGCCCACAAATTACCACATAGGTAGTAATCCATTAAGTACAGAAGAAGTAATTAGGGACCTAGGGACCCAAGTTGATAGCAATCTCCCATTTGACAACCACGTGGCCAAAGTGGTTAGAAAAACATTTTATATAGCCCACCTAATCATGAAGGGATTCACATCTAGATCAGGGGAGGTCAGGGGAGGTGCCTCTTTATTCATCCCTCATCAGGCCCATAATTGAGTACAATGCCCCTTTTGGGATGTACCTTACCAGACACCTGCAGCAACTGGAAAGACCCCAAAAGTACCTCACCAAAAGGATCAAAGGGCTCAAACAGATGCCATATGCTGCCCGGTTAAAGAAACTCCAGCTCTACTCAGTGGCATACTGCCTGCTCAGAGGCGATCTGTGCCTGACGTATAAAGCCATGTCCAAACCGGAATTAATGGACATGCTGCACCTCAGAAAATCCAAATCCCATCGAGCTACCCGCTTGAGAGACTTGAACCGCAGCACTGAAATAAATAGGACATGCTGGAGGGACAGATTCACACCCAGAGGCTCCCTTCACTCTGGAATAAAATCCCAGTCCAGGTTAGGCAGAGTCCCTCATTGACTCTCTTCAAGAGGAATCTTGATGAGTGGATGGGAGATCGTAGGTTTACCCCGGGTATCACTTCTGTGTCACTGTTAGACAGAGGCACAGTATACTAACCTCAAAAAAGGGCATAGCAAAATTAATTTAAAATGGGTGGCGAAAGCCAAACACACTCTGGCTAGACTTATAAATGCCCTAGGGCAGATAGCCTAGTATGAACCTATGAACCTATGAACTATGCCCACTCTAGTCCTCTTTTTTTTATCTTTCCCTTCCTATCTATCCCAAATCTAGATCACTTTCCCTTCCTTTTTTCTCCCCACTGCCCTCTTACTCTCTCATCTCACATACTAGTTTCAGTCATCTTCAACCTAACCTCCAGAGGTTTGGTACCCCCCCTTACTCCCCATCTACTCCTTCTTTTTAGACCTTTTAGCTATACTTTACCCTCTTCCCCACCCCCCTTTTTCTCCCCCCTCTGCTACTTCTTTTTACACCTTTTAACTCTAGCAGTCCCTCTCCTCCACCTCTCTCTCTTTACTAAAATCCCTCCCCCCCTTTCCTTTTCTTTCCTCACACCACCTCTTCATTATTTCGCCTACTACTACTACTATTACTATTACTTCATACTACCAATCCTGTTATTCTGTCTCCCCTACCAAGCATACAACTATCTATGTCATCTGTTCTATTCTTATTGCTTCACTCCTTTCTCCTCCCTCACCCAGCCACCTAACTCTTCGTCACAATACTAGTCTTGAATAGACAATTTCCAATATCTACTTAAACATATCAAAGCACACTTGCCTCCCATATATAATTTTCCTACCTCGATACCAGTAGGGTTGTCACCTTTTCAAATGCCCAAAGTGGTACATTTTTTGTAGAAATGTGAGATTTTACAGGACAAATTATACTGATGACTAGCGCAATGGACAGACCTTCACTTTTTTCCAACATAAAAGCTTACTCTTGTGGCATTTGAGCTGCTTATTCTATTTCTTATAACACTTAGGTGTTTCAGATACAAAATAACGGTTTTATGCAACTATTAAATTAAATGAAGAAAATACTTTCTGTGCCATTTTTTGGATTTTTCCGCAGGACACAGCTGCCCAAAGAGGAACTGTCCCTCGCAAAGAGGGACAGGCGATAACCCTAGATACCAGTGTTGGCATCTTGATATTTTTACCCACACAACACTCACATTTTGAATATGACAACTCAATCTTTGTTAAGCTTCTGTATATAACTTTACTTGAATGCACTAATTGCTACAGTTTAATAATCTTATAATATGTACAATATATTATATCTCCTATTTGTAATTATTTTTTTTTTCTCTTTCTAATGGAGCTTTTCTCCTTGGCCTCCTCTAAAAATGGGCCTTTTTGACCCAGTCCGACTTTTGCAGTTACCAAATGTCAAATAAATAAATAAAACAAACATAATTATACATTTTGAGGATATCCAGCAGTTTTATGTGCGTTTTTGACTGTAGCAAGACATGAGTTATGTAGAAAAAGACTCCAACAATTCAGTGCAGATGCAAAAGATGATTGGAAGCTAATGAAGGAAAAAACAGGTAATATGTGGTGACAATGTACATATGAAATAAGACTGCAAATAACATACAGAAAGGCAGCTGGGATGGAAGGGGGGTATGGGAGAACAAACTATATCCTTTCTGTTGTTGGACAGGTGCCAGTTCTATTATATTTTTAAGAAGAGTAATGGGAGACGTTACTATGGAGCAGTTGTGGTAAGGAAAGAGGCTATACAGAGGGCAACAGAGGCAGGAACAGATTACAAAACACTGGCAACACCTGACAGAGAAGTTGCTGACATAAATGGGGAGGGAACATGAAGGAGAGGTAGAGACAGACAGCAGTAGGGAAAATGGCAATGAGGGGGGGTCAGTACATATTTGGGAGTGAATTGAAATGCAAGGAAAGGGAAGACTATGATGGACAATAAGATGGATTGAAGTCAACTGTCATGTTGCATAGTGCCACCCATTACCTTGGTCAGTCGCCTCTGTGGCCATTCACATGGCTGGGCCCAGCCACTGTTGATCCTTCAGTCAGGGTCAGACAGCACATTAGCATCCACCCCAAGTTGTCATTGTAAGTTTCCAGCCACAGTTCCACCAAGTCTGACACAAGTTCTACCACCTCCTGCCTGGGGCCACATATCACATCCCCCCAGTGATGGCCTTGATGCAGAGCCAACTCCATCCCAACAGAGGTAGACCAATGCAATGACTAGGCAACCATCCAAGTCACCTCTTGCTGGCTAACCTACATCACTATGTAGACAGGTGTACCTGTAAACTGCTGGGGACTGAGCAGGTGATGGCAAGGCTTGTGTCAGGTGAGGTGGCTGTTACCACAGCTCACCCACAAAAGCCATTATCAGTAATGAGGATGCACTTGGTGGTGGCTCAGTCCTTGAAGGAGTAAAATACTGTTAAGTATGCAATGGCAAACCAAAAATATAAAGCCCAAGACAGCTATACTACAGTGGTATGTTCACCACCAGTGAAAAGATTAAATACCACATAAAAGTTCTCCATGTGAGGGCATTGCAAACACTGTGATTGCAAAAAGCAGTGAATCTGGTTTGAAAACCCTCTAAGCATGTTGTGTCCAACCTGAAGGAGCTTACCAGCAGATGATAGACACGGCATCCCAAACAATGGCCTCCATGGCACCAGGGAGACTATGCCATGTATATATTGACACAAAATTTCAAAATTAATACATGTAGGACTCCAAAATCTGGCAATAATAGCATGCCATATGACAGCTACCATGAGGGGTAACTCACTTGTTTAGTGCATGTTCATGGTATCTCAGGCGTGCCAGGCACAGGTAAGGGTAGTGGAATGGCCAGTGTAAACCATGGCAGGCTGAGTAGGGTACTGTGTACTAATGTCAGGCTGAATGGATAGGAATGTGGAACTGAATGCTACTAACCAATGAAGTCCAAGGTAGAAGATGGCACCTGTGATGTCAATGTCACATTACTAGCATCATTATGCCGATTGTGTTGGTGTGACATGACTAGCATCTCTGTGACACTGGTGGGCATCCCTGGTGGTAGGATGTACTCAACAATAATGCATAAAGCAAAGCAAATCTGAAAGCAATGGTAAATGGCAGCAATGCAGGCATGTACAATGAACCAGGTACTAAACAGATATGCACCTGTAATAATATAGTACTGGCACCTGGTTGCAGTACTATTTATGGATATTGATTTATCTGCTTTCATAGATGCACTGGTCTTGAGTTTTTTTCTGTGTAGGAGAGGGTATGCTTGATGTCACTGCTGCATCAGATAGTGACAATGATTATGGCCATAGACTGTCACACTCTGAGGGAACAGTGTCACTTTCAGCAATAGTAAATATGGAGGGCATAATATCACCCAGATCCAGTGACACAACTCTGTTGTCTGTGGAACCCGCCCCCACCTCTCCATAGAACACATAACAGGTCATGTAAAATATCTGTACCGTGTCAGCGCCATCATCCTGTGGCCCATTGCTAGCAGTGGGTGGTGGTGCTGCCTCAGAACATGGGGACAAGCACCACAAGCAGAGAGCTAAAAGCCATGAATGCTATAACTCACACACATTGTCCAAATGTGGTGCCACAATGGCCATCACAAAACAGATGCGTAGGATAATTATCCAAATACAGATGGATACCACCACTGCCATGGCAGAGCTGATAGGTGTATTGTGCAGCCTGCATGAAGACATATGTGAGGGCTACATATTCAAAAGAGGCATGGATTCCTTCCCTGCTTCTATGAGGCTAACTCCCTCTAAAGGTCAAAGCTAACACTATTCCTGTCACCTCCATTCATCTGCTTCCACTGTGGACTCATCCCACCAAGGTTATGCACAGCTACTTAGTATCACCCACCAGGGGTGAGATGGGTCTGGCATGACATGTCTGTCCATGTAGATATACCCTACTTGAGGTCAGGAACATGGCAAAGCCAAGATGTTGTAATGTCTGATTTTGCCTTCATCTTTACTGGTGAATGTGTGGATGCCAATGCCATGGGATATCGTATATTACCAGATTAACACAAGACAGGGTTTTTCCTAAGTCAGAAATTCAACAGTTCACTGTCAGCAAAAAATTGAATCTGTGGTGGTTTTTAATGCTAGGAGCATAAGTAACAAAGTATTTTATTGGAAAAATTGCTACATTCACAGAAGATAGGGGATGTTTTGGTTTGTAAAACATGGTGAAAGGACAATAACTGGAAACCACCTCTGTCAGGGTATAAATGTTTACATTGTAACAGACATTCTGAAAAAAAATCAGGTGGCAGTGGTAGGACACGAATTAAAGATAGCTATGAGACCTGTGTTTATTACATGCTCAATGATAACACCAATACTATAGACTGTGTAACTCTGACAATAAAGACAACCCTGGAACTTATAACAATTGTTGGAGTGTATAGACCACCAAAGTCAAGTGCAGATGACCTAGAGGAATTCATACATTTCTTACATGAAACACAGGAGATAAGAATAATATTAGCTGGGGACTTAAATTTACCAGAAACAGACTGGAATAATATTGATTCAACATTAGCAAATAAATTATTCACAACATATATTCAGGAACAGCAATTGTTTCAGATTGTAAAAAAAGCCTACCAGGGAACGGAATATACTAAACAAGTGTTTCTAAAGAAATTACTGTTAGGTGCTTACTTACTTACTTTATTTATTTATTTATGTATTTATGTATCTATTTATTGACATTTGAATACCAGGAAAGCCCAACTGGGTAGGAGCCCATTTTCAGCAGAGACCCAGGAAGTATTACGAAACATTTTATGAATAATAATTTTACAGTCTTTAAAAATAAAACAACAAACATATCCAGTTTAAATAATTATACCAAATTAGACATAATATGAAAACATTGGTTATGAATAGATACAAGTTGCACAAAAATGATTTTATAGAGAAATTTTAGCCAGTTTATATAGAAATGAAAGGTAAGTTCATATAATCAAAGAATAATCCACGACCTTGAAGAAAGGAACCAGAACTCTGCTAAAGTCCACAAGGATGTATTTTTATTTCTGAAGTGTTCCAAAAGTCACAGATAAAATCACACTGAAGTATTCCAAAAGTCACAGATAAAATCACACAAGCGCTTTCGCTCAGGCAGTCCTGAGCTTTATCAAGTGAAAACAGAATGCAGTATGCAGTAACCTCCATTAAATAGCCTAGCAATTATACAATTAATTAATTAGTAAGTCTAGTACTAAGGTGTGGTGCTTTGGAGTTGGATGTTAAAAGTTAGTCATTATACCAACTCAAAAAATGAAATGTTTGCAACAACATCTGCACTTAAATAAAAATGACTAACCATAAAAAACATTTTAAAATACCAGTTTCCTAGGTTTCAGAACATAAAAGTCTGAAGTCTGGTTGGGGTTGTAGATTGTTAAGGAATATGCTTAAAGATGTGTTTGGATTGTCAGTGAATTGTTAAAAATTTTTTTCTTTTTATTACTTTGCACTGATAAAGACATGCAATAAAATGTGCGTGAGATATTTTTGATGCCCATCCATATACCATTTCATATAGAATTTGATTTATTAGTCAGAATCCTAAAACCGTGGATGTTCAGTAATTTAATATGCTGTGTGGGGATGCTGTAGTATGAAGGGGGTCAAATATGAGAGTTATAACCTAGCCCTCCTAAGCTTGAGGACCGGTTTAATGCTGATCATCCCATTCAGACCTGGTGGCTTCCCTGCATTCAGTCTCAACTGCCATAATAGTTCACGGTAGCCCAAGGTGGATTCCCAGTCACCACCTCTTGCATCTGGCTCAACCTGTTCCAGAACTAGAAACTGAATTTTGGGATCTGGGCAGGAGAGTGAGTGTTTATAGAAGGCATTGGTTTCCTTCTTCCTGGTCATGTCATAAAGATGCTCAGAGATACGCTTTCCTTAATTCCCTCTCAGTTTTGCCCACATAGAAACTTTGACAGTTGGTGCACATCCCCAAGTATACGACCCTCTAGAGGCACAGGTGTAAAATCCAGTGGGTGTATCTTGTAGTTCCTAGACGGGAGGTATGGTGCTGTTTCTTTAGATATGGCATGACATTGGGCACAGGCACCACATCTGAAAGTGCCCAGCCTTGGTTGTTTTACCTTCATCTTTTTTCTTTGATTTCTTTCAAATAATTCCTTTAGATTGGCCCATCTTTACGAACAAAACTGGGTTTAGGTGGTATATAGTCTTTTAGTTCTTCAAAGAGGGTTAAAACCGGCCAGTGATGTAAGATTGTTTCTTCCAATTCATAGGAATTTGATGAGTATGTGTGTGCAAAACTGTTAGTGTGAACAGTATCCTTGTTTTGTGTATTGTTGGTCACTGGTACAAACCCCCCCCCTAGTATTGGTTTGTAGAGGGAGTGTCGTGCAGATTTTACCTCTGCTGCTAGAGTTAGAAATAGTTCCAGAGGGTAACCTCTCTCCAAGAAAAGGTTTTTCAAAAATTCCACCTCAGAATCAAAATCTTTCTCCGTACTGCATATTCTACTTGCTCTGATGAGCTGCCCTTAATGATCCCCTCTTTGATATGGTGGGTGGGCACTTTCGAAGTGTAGCAAGGAGTTGGAAAATGTTGCCTTGCGATGTAGTTTGGAATGGAAAGTTTTCTGATTGTAGTCCTTGTAAAGAGTGATGTCCAGATAATGAAGTTCGTGCTGATCCACTGTGTGTGTGAATTGTAGGAAATTCGTTGTTGAATTGATGTGTATAAGGAATTCAGATAGGTTCCTTCAGAGCCAGACCATAAAATACAGATGTCATCCAAATAGCGCCTGTAGAACAGAATGTGATCTTTCCATGGGGGTATTAGAACGAATGTATGCTCCCACATGTGCAATATTACATTTGCGTAGAAGGATGCACAAGATGCCCCATGGCAACCCTTGCTGCCGGTATAATTCACCATTAAAAAGATGAAGTTGTTGGACAAAACCATCTCCATCATTTCGTAAGCAAGTTGGACATTTTGTTGCTAAGGGTTGTCTTCTGGCCTAGAAATTGGGCAAACCATTCCAAACCTATTTGATGAGGGATGCTGGAAAACAGATCTTTGATGTCCACTGTGACCATTAAGGTGTCTGGGGAGTAGCAAGAGGTGGGAATGTCCCGGAGGAAGTGCCAAGAATCCTTGCAAACGTGGGACAATAAAGGCGTGTATTCTTTAGTCATGTAATCAATAAATTTTCCCAGGGGCTCAGTCACTCCACATGCTCCTGATACAATCGGCCGGAATTGTAGTGGATTTATTCCTTTATGGGTTTTAGGTATCCCAAAGATGACTGGTATTCTGGGCTTTTCCACATGTAAGTAGTTATAGACCTTTTCATTGATGGCCTGTTGTAATAGAAGGTCAGTAAGATAGTACTTAATCTCAGCAAAGGCTATATTGATCTCGTTTCGTGAAACCGTCTCGTATTGTTCGTCATTCTGCAACATAATGTGCATGTGGGCTTCGTAGTCCTCTGAGAACATAAGGACAATTCCCCCTCCTTTATCAGGTTTCATGACCCTGATTTTTTCTTCATGCAAGTGTTCAATAAAATTCATTTCTTGTTCAGAAAAATTTGGATGAAGTAGAATTTCTTGATTATTATATACTTTCCTGAAGTCATTCTCCACTAACTTTTCAAAGAAGAGAATTATTGGGTGTAGTGGGGGGTTAAAGAGAGTTAAATTTTTTAACAATTCACTGACAATCCAAACACATCTTTAAGCATATTCCTTAACAATCTACAACCCCAACCAGACTTCAGACTTTTATGTTCTGAAACCTAGGAAACTGGTATTTTAAAATGTTTTTATGGTTAGTCATTTTTATTTAAGTGCAGATGTTGTTGCAAACATTTCATTTTTTGAGTTGGTATAATGACTAACTTTTTTAACATCCAACTCCAAAGCACCACACCTTAGTACTAGACTTACTAATTAATCAATTGTATAATTGCTAGGCTATTTAATGGAGGTTACTGCATACTGCATTTTGTTTTCACTTGATAAAGCTCAGGACTGCCTGAGCGAAAGCGCTTGTGTGATTTTATCTGTGACTTTTGGAATACTTCAGTGTGATTTTATCTGTGACTTTTGGAACACTTCAGAAATAAAAATACATCCTTGTGGACTTTAGCAGAGTTCTGGTTCCTTTCTTCAAGGTCGTGGATTATTCTTTGCTTGTCTTTGGTTTTTTGTGCATTACTTCACTTGATCTTGTCTGCCATGGCCAATGGAGAAGAAACCTTTAACCCAGGAGAAACTCCTGAAATGCTGAAAACACTACAAATGATCTTCCGGTGAGCAGAGCGGAGTTCAACCAAGTACTGGTTGCACTCAAGGAGCTCACTAACTTGCTGAAACCCACCACGGCTGCTTCACCAGGGCTAGCTTGCAACCAGCAGCAAGCACTACAAAACAACTTTGGATTACCGTAATTGCGGACCCGGAAGAGGGTACAAGCTCCACTATATCCTCCACGGACATGTCTGGCGCGGATCCAAAAGAAACAACTTTACTGCCGCCATGAAGCTACCAGAGCTCCTGAAACAAACGTACAACCAGGGACCAATGGAACTAGTAATCCTGCTCTGAAACATAGAAACAAGGATGTAAACTTTACAAAATGGGCTGGACAACGCTTCACCTTTTCTAAAGGTAGTAACAACACTAACAATTTTTCTAACTTTGATCAGAGCATGGACTTGTTCAAGGACAAATTATACTCCTTAAGGAGTACGCAGCTAGAGATAGACTATTTGAATGAATGTCTGAGAGTAAAACGTGTCCCGAAAGGGCTACGCTTTTTTAAATTTCCAAACAATGTTCAGTATGGTACTGATTATTATTTTAACTTGTGTGAGATTTTTGATAAAGCTGGATTGGAGATGTTGCATCTAATGGTAGGGGAATATGAACTGAAAGCACAAGCATTAATGACTGAGCTAGACACTTTAAACAATGAGTTAACATCTAGTACTAATTTTAGTGCTTTTAAATCAAACTATGACAAGGTTTTTGATAATGTTGATGTTTTTTGTGACAAGATTCTTAACAGAAAACTAAGAAAATTAGAACGTGATCTCATCGAATACAGGGATGGCCTCGCCTACCCTAGCCCCAATGGTTACAATAAAACTTCTTCCAAAACAACACCACAAACACAGATAGGGCTAGTGACACATATGACAGACAAGAGGAACCCCTTAGAAGAAGTGAAAGGCTAGCAGAGAAGAACAGAAGGGGTACTAACAACCAGGATTTTCAGCAGAACCCCGGCCAGACCTGGGTTTGGGGACAGAGACAAAGACAGGCACCGAGGTCTTGGAATTTTGTTCACTAACAAACCACCACACACCCACTACCCTAACATCCCTGGATGACCCTACAACTGACCAAGCCCCAAATCTGGGTTTACACAATCAAAACCCTACTAATATTGAGGGTAACTGCACTATTTTAAGGAGAAACAACTTTGCCATATACAATTACATGGACATGAACCTTCCTACAAATGCTTTTGATATTTTCACCCGAGGGTTACATTTTGTCCCAACTAAACCCATGAATTTAACACAAGCTCTGATAGATTTAAAATGTTTACCAGAGCTTTAAATTTAAATTTGATTTTTAAAGGGCAAACACTTAATGCAGCAGGCCCAATGCGTACAAGTCTCTTTAACCCCCCACTACACCCAATAATTCTCTTCTTTGAAAAGTTAGTGGAGAATGACTTCAGGAAAGTATATAATAATCAAGAAATTCTACTTCATCCAAATTTTTCTGAACAAGAAATGAATTTTATTGAACACTTGCATGAAGAAAAATCAGGGTCATGAAACCTGATAAAGGAGGGGAATTGTCCTTATGTTCTCAGAGGACTACGAAGCCCACATGCACATTATGTTGCAGAATGACGAACAATACGAGACGGTTTCACGAAACGAGATCAATATAGCCTTTGCTGAGATTAAGTACTATCTTACTGACCTTCTATTACAACAGGCCATCAATGAAAAGGTCTATAACTACTTACATGTGGAAAAGCCCAGAATACCAGTCATCTTTGGGATACCTAAAACCCATAAAGGAATAAATCCACTACAATTCCGGCCGATTGTATCAGGAGCAGGTGGAGTGACTGAGCCCCTGGGAAAATTTATTGATTACATGACTAAAGAATACACGCCTTTATTGTCCCACGTTTGCAAGGATTCTTGGCACTTCCTCCGGGACATTCCCACCTCTTGCTACTCCCCAGACACCTTAATGGTCACAGTGGACATCAAAGATCTGTTTTCCAGCATCCCTCATCAAATAGGTTTGGAATGGTTTGCCCAATTTCTAGGCCAGAAGACAACCCTTAGCAACAAAATGTCCAACTTGCTTACGAAATGATGGAGATGGTTTTGTCCAACAACTTCATCTTTTTAATGGTGAATTATACCGCAACGCAAGGGGTTGCCATGGGGCATCTTGTGCATCCTTCTACGCAAATGTAATATTGCACATGTGGGAGCATACATTCGTTCTAATACCCCCATGGAAAGATCACATTCTGTTCTACAGACGCTATTTGGATGACATCTGTATTTTATGGTCTGGCTCTGAAGGGAACCTATCTGAATTCCTTATACACATCAATTCAACAACGAATTTCCTACAATTCACACACACAGTGGATCAGCACGAACTTCATTATCTGGACATCACTCTTTACAAGGACTACAATCAGAAAACTTTCCATTCCAAACTACATCGCAAGGCAACATTTTCTAACTCCTTGCTACACTTGAAAGTGCCCACCCACCATATCAAAAGAGGGGATCATTAAGGGCAGCTCATCAGAGCAAGTAGAATATGCAGTACGGAGAAAGATTTTGATTCTGAGGTGGAATTTTGAAAACCTTTTCTTGGAGAGAGGTTACCCTCTGGAACTATTTCTAACTCTAGCAGCAGAGGTAAAATCTGCACGACATTCCCTCTACAAACCAATACTAGGGGGGGGGTTTGTACCAGTGACCAACAATACACAAAACAAGGATACTGTTCACACTAACAGTTTTGCACACACATACTCATCAAATTCCTATGAATTGGAAGAAACAATCTTACATCACTGGCCGGTTTTAACCCTCTTTGAAGAACTAAAAGACTATATACCACCTAAACCCAGTTTTGTTCGTAAAAGAGGGGCCAATCTAAAGGAATTATTTGAAAGAAATCAAAGAAAAAAGATGAAGGTAAAACAACCAGGGCTGGGCACTTTCAGATGTGGTGCCTGTGCCCAATGTCATGCCATATCTAAAGAAACAGCACCATACCTCCTGTCTAGGAACTACAAGATACACCCCACTGGATTTTACACCTGTGCCTCTAGAGGGGTCGTATACTTGGGGATGTGCACCAACTGTCAAAGTTTCTATGTGGGCAAAACTGAGAGGGAATTAAGGAAACGTATCTACGAGCATCTTTATGACATGACCAGGAAGAAGAAAACCAATGCCTTCTATAAACACTCACTCTCCTGCCCAGATCCCAAAATTCAGTTTCTAGTTCTGGAACAGGTTGAGCCAGATGCAAGAGGTGGTGACTGGGAATCCACCTTGGGCTACCGTGAACTATTATGGCAGTTGAGACTGAATGCAGGGAAGCCACCAGGTCTGAATGGGATGATCAGCATTAAACCGGTCCTCAAGCTTAGGAGGGCTAGGTTATAACTCTCATATTTGACCCCCTTCATACTACAGCATCCCCACACAGCATATTAAATTACTGAACATCCACGGTTTTAGGATTCTGACTAATAAATCAAATTCTATATGAAATGGTATATGGATGGGCATGCACATTTTATTGCATGTCTTTATCAGTGCAAAGTAATAATAAAAAGAAATTTTTTAACAATTCACTGACAATCCAAACACATCTTTAAGCATATTCCTTAACAATCTACAACCCCAACCAGACTTCAGACTTTTATGTTCTGAAACCTAGGAAACTGGTATTTTAAAATGTTTTTATGGTTAGTCATTTTTATTTAAGTGCAGATGTTGTTGCAAACATTTCATTTTTTGAGTTGGTATAATGACTAACTTTTTTAACATCCAACTCCAAAGCACCACACCTTAGTACTAGACTTACTAATTAATTAATTGTATAATTGCTAGGCTATTTAATGGAGGTTACTGCACACTGCAATTTGTTTTCACTTGATAAAGCTCAGGACTGCCTGAGCGAAAGCGCTTGTGTGATTTTATCTGTGACTTTTGGAATACTTCAGTGTGATTTTATCTGTGACTTTTGGAACACTTCAGAAATAAAAATACATCCTTGTGGACTTTAGCAGAGTTCTGGTTCCTTTCTTCAAGGTCGTGGATTATTCTTTGCTTGTCTTAAGTTCATATAATACAAACAGGATTTGCATTACGGAGTGAGAGAAAAGCAGGCTTATGGTATATTTAGAGAGAAATGGATAACAGTAAGGAAGTGAGTGAGGAAGGGAGGGTAAGGAGGTGTAAGGTATGAGTAGGTATTTGTCCACATTTAGGGATTTAGTTTATCCTGCTCTTGAACAAGTACAGAGCAAGTTTTTGACTAAGAAGTCTTTCAGAGCAGTTTTGAAGGATGGAAGGAAGGGTACTGACCTGATGGACAGAGATAAGGAGTCCCAGGCCATAGCAACATGGTGCAACTACAGACAATGCCCAGCAGATTTGCTATATCTGTAGGAAGACAGGAGTTTGTGGTCATTAGATCATAATGACCAACTGGGAGCATAGCTTTCTAGAAAGTATTTTAGTGCTGGACAAGCAGATGGATTCTGGAGAATTTTATAGGTGGCAAAAAGCTGTGTATATGGTAGTTGATAGGGTACTTCTTACCAATTTAGGCTTTTTAGTGCTGTACAGTGGTGGGTTCTGAAAGGGGTATTTACTGCAAATTTAGCGACTTTGTTATAGCATTGTTCCAGTTTTGATTTTTGGGAAGCCTGGAGGTTAGTGACGATGGGAACACCATAAAGAAGTGTGCAGATGAAATAAGTTGTGGCAAGTGTTGTTTTAGTTGCATCAGTGAGAATGTTTTTGGCTCTATAAAGCATCCCCAGTTTTTGTTGAGTTTTTCTTATGCAATTTTGTATCTGCAGGTCAAATTTAAGAGTGTCATCCTCTATCATCCCTAATAGTTTGCTATGAGAATTGACTTCAGTGGTTGTATTATCAAGAGAGAGACAGGACTCCATTTTTTTATGGAAGAGTGATTTGGGTAAAAAAAAGTAGCTTTTTTTTTTTTTAGGGTTGAGCATGAGTTGTAAGTAACAAAGCAATGTATCAGTTGCTATTAAAGCTTCCTGAGAATTTTTTTGCAGGTGTGCCATGTTGTCAGATGTGTAGATGTGTAAATTAGCGTGGAGTCATCTGTGTACAACATAAGCAGGAGACTCTTTGTCACCTCTACTCTTCTGGCTTGCCCCTTAACCCATTAAGCTATTTGCTTACCAGATTAGGCCATGGCTACAATTTGGTTCCCAGAAAACAACAAAGTGTAAAGACTTTCTTCTTTTTGTAGAGGATTTAAAATTGTATAGTTCATCAGATGAGGAACTGAAAGCACAACTGCAAGTAGTCAAGCCTTTTTCAGATGATATAATAATGCCATTTAGTCTTAATAAATATGCAAAAGCAACCTTTAAAACAGGAAAGCTGCAGCACAAAGAAGGTTGGGACAGGAATGTGATATAAAAGAACTTGAGCAAGAGGGAGTGTATAAATATTTGGGAACTGATGAAGGATCAACAATAAACCATGAACAAATGTAAATAAAACTTAGTAAGGAACATTTTATAAGACTTAATCCTGAAAACAGCACTGACACATAGTAATAGGCTTGCCACCTTCCTTCATGGCTAAAACAGAGTAAAGCCACACCCCTCGCGTTACCATTAACACCCCCTCCCCACCCCCTCTCCTGCGTACATTCTGCCCATTCTGTGATGTCGCAATGACATAATTTGGCAGGGAACGCCCTCTTTTTTCATTCCTGCTGCCTGCTTTCAGCTGATTTACTATGCGTTTCTGTAAAAAAAAGCATAGTAAATTAGCCAATTTACAAACTCTGATAGTCTGTTTCCTTTTTGAAACAGCATACTGGAGTTTGTAGAGTGTTTTCCGGACTACTGGAGAATCAGTTTGATTTCTGGATAGCCTGGAAAAAAAATGGAGGGGTGGCAACCCTACATAGTAACAAAGTTCAAGCTACAAACCAATTTGCTCTTCCTGTCCTAACTTACAGTTTTGGAGAGACTGACTGGCCCCAAAAGGTGATGGATAGATAAGACAGGAAAACAAGAAGGATGCTTCATGCCCATTAGATGATTTATAAAAATCAGTGCATACCAGGATTATATATTCCCCATTCCAAAGGAGGTATGGGCCTCCTTGAAATTTATTACATGTATAGGTCTGCAACAGTGGAACTACATACACATCTGCTGACCTCACAATTCCCAAACATAATGAAAGTTCTGAAATATGAAGAGAACTTGAAGATGACTTTCCGGCTTAGTCTAGCAGAAGCATATCAGCATCAAGCAGGAATGGAAATCAAACCAGAAGTAGATAAAAATCAGGCAGCAACTGAATGTGCTGAAAAACAAAAGAAAGAATATAAGGTGAAGGATCAGACGAGAAGGCAAGAAATAGGGAAAATGCATAACTATAATTTCAAGTATAGAAAACTCCTGGAACAACCTCATTTTGATCAGGATTGAATGCAGGAATGGTTAAAGAGAGGCAAATTCAAACCAAAAGACGAAAGCTTAATATTGATGGTCCAAGATAGTAGACTACGTACACGCTTGTTTACAAAGTCCATTGACCATGTAGGAGAAACAGACAAATGTATGTTTTCTAAAACAGAATTGGAAACAGTTGCACACCTTGTTGCTGGCTGTGACATATTAATGGCAGAAGGACTGTATACTGAAATGCATAATAATGTGGCAAGATTGTTACATTGAGGATTGTGCAGACATTATAATAATGAAGTGGCTGAAAAATACTGGAAACATGAGCCACAAAGCATCATAGAAAATGATGAAGTCTGTATCACATGGGATCACCCATTACCAACAGTTCAAAAGACAGATGCAAGAAAAACAGATATAGTGGTCCATGACAGACAGAAGTAGCATTGATTATTGAAATTGCTACAGAGAGACACAAAGTCATAAAATATGAGAATTTGCAGGCAGAAGCAAGAGCAATGTGGAAGAAAGATACCCAGACAGCTCCAATAGTAGTAGGAGCAACGGGTCTTATAAAAAAAGAATCTGCAATTGTATTTAGATATGCTACCAATACATGTAACTTCATACAAACTGCAGAAGGAGTCATCAGTGGGCACATTGCAGGTGCTGCAAAGAGCACTTCTGGCTAACATGAAAGAGTGAAACAATACTAATTTCATAAACTTTAATCATACTTTGTCTTAGGAATGCGGTTCATTCCTGTCACGGTATTAGAAACCCAAAAGACTTGGAGAAATTAAAAAAAGAGATTATATAGGAATGACATGTACTAATTGGTTCTCTGACAGAGTTGCTAATGCATGGAATAGACTACCAAATTATATTAAAGCAAACACTAGTTTAGATATGTTAAGAACACCTTTTTTCAGGTTTCTATGGGAATGCCTATTTTGGTACATTGTCAGGCTAAAAGTGTATTATTGCCCTTGCCTGAAATATTTGCATGTATTCGCGGATCACCTTCAGATGCCCGAAATCGCATTTCACCGACACGGAATCCGACGGGTCGAAAACACCGACAACGCAGATGACAGACAAGGTGAGTACCCGACGGACTTGGTAAGTGTGTGATAGAGTGAGGGATTTAGTGTTCGGGAGCGGACAGGTAAGTGTGCGATAGTGAGGGACTGTGGGTTTAGGGGTGGGTTAAGTGAGTTAGGGTTAGGGTGCAGGTAGGGTGTGTGTGCGATAGTGAGGGACTGTGGGTTTAGGGGTGGGTTAAGTGAGTTAGGGTTAGGGTGCAGGTAGGGTGAGTGTGCGGTAGTGTCGGATCTTGGGGTTAGGGGTGGGTAAGTGAGTTGGGTTAGGGTGCAGGTAGGGTGAGTGTGCGGTAGTGTCGGATCTTGGGGTTAGGGGTGGGTAAGTGAGTTAGGGTTAGGGTGCAGGTAGGGTAAGTGTGCGGTAGTGTCGGACCTTAGGGTTAGGGTTTGGGTTAGGGATAGTGGATATGTTATGTAGTGTACTGTGTTGTTTACGTGTAGTGTGTTGGTGTAATGGTATTCTGTGTTTTGCGTTGTCGGTATTTTTTGTTGTCGGTCTTTTGGTGTCGGTGATTTGTGTGTCGGCGGTTTGGCGTTTCGGGCATCTGAAGGTGATCCGTATTCGCACATGCCTTGGAGATAATGCTTTTATTGAAGGGGTTACTCACACTAGGCCAGTGTCCACTTTTCAGGGGCAACCCAAAGTGATATGCACATTGACTAGGGGAAATATGGCTAGGGCTCGGGGACTTCCCCTATTTTTTTTTTTCAGTGAGTCCTATGGGATCTTTTACATTCACCTGAGCAACCTTCATCTCAGGCAGATGGAGTCTCTGTTTAATGTCTCCTCTGAAGAACAACACAGTCAAGAATGCAGCAGCCCCCTCCCCACAATGCTATACACTAATATCAATAGCAACAGCCCTCTCCCCACATTGCTGTACTATGATACCAGTAGCAGCATCTCCCTCCACACAATGCTGCACTACAACATCAGTATTGGAAATTAGTTAAAGCACCTGCATGGAAAAAGAACCCAAAGCCTTTTGGTCTTCCAGCACCAAACGGGACCACATAATTTCCATATGAGGTCCCACAAAATCTGTCACTCCCACATATACAAGGTGCAGCTACATCTGCAGGAGCTCTGTCCCCAGAACCATCTGCATCTGGACATCTGACCTTCAGAAAGTACTATCCCCTCCCTGTATAGTATGCCCAGCTCCTCCCAATCTCCTAGTCACATGATTCACTCACGTCCATATCCTTTGGCTCCCATTCCACCAATGTCCGTATTGCAGAACCCTGTCATTGTGCTCCACCCCACCTGTGAATATGCCAACTATGCCCAATGCTCAACTCTTACGTTACACGGGAAGGTAATATATGATGCACAGCACAGCCAGTCAGCGCACTGCATGGCATAATTTCAGTGCAATACTGCACGCATCAGTTTTAACCTTTGATATGTATAATATTGCCCATAGCTGTTGACTAGATGCTGCTTCTTTGCCAGTGCCAAGGTGTATCATACCTTCCTCGTCTTTACACGGTCTTCCCCTAAAGCTGGTTCGACTGACGGCTCCTTAACCATTATCTCCTCCGCCACGACCTTTCATCTGATTGGTCTTCTGACAGCAATCCCCTGCCACGACCTTTCATCTGATTGGTCTTCTGACAGCAATCCCCTGCTCTGGCTTTCTGCATAACACCATGAAATGCAGACTTGCACAGATATAATTGCTGTAAGTCTCCAGGGCATACCGCAACATGTCACTTCAGGAATCTTTATCGTGGACATGGCCTTTCATTAGTCTGAACATACTCTCAGTGATGTTGCTGGCTTGTGACTGCATTTTTATCTCAGCCATGATCTGTAAGTCGCATATCAGTGTCATGAGCCATGGCTCCAGGCATCAACACTGTGAAGACTCTGGGTGATATCACCTCCCATGAATCACTGATAGAGATCAGATGTGTGCTTGATGTAGGAATTGTGGGAACTGTCTGGATGGTGCCTAGACAAACTGAATATAATACCCTGTATGTTCTACAAAACTTGGCAGATGATGAACTGGAAAACCTCCTAATGTCCTGTCCACCACCCAAGTCTTAGGTGGCAATGTAGGCACAACCCTTGGCCCCTAGAACACTAGGGCATAGTGGCATTTTTCTCTTCTGCAGTCCTTGAGAACCACATATACTCCATGATGTGCTGTGACATAATATTAAGAAAGTGGTGTAGTATTTGTGAAGTAGGTACTTGTAGTATGCACACCTTATCCCCTGATGATGGCAGGAATGTCACTGTAGCAAAGCTACACATGACTGTCCACAAGGATTGGTATTGCATGCATTCTAGTATATTTTATGCAAGAATGACACTTGTCCACAAACTCCCATATTGTGCCTCTTTGCACACAATACTATTTATCCTTGTCACACAGGTGATGATATGTAAACATAGTTGGATCCTATCTGCATTGTGGAGGGTGATGACATGCACACTGTCAAAGGCGCTGGCTGTGACAGTGGTCTCTCATGTATGCTGAGTCACAGCTGGTTGCACAATTTCTATTAATTTCTATATTGCTCCACTATGTTGTTTACCCTCATTTACATTCACAGGTGAGATGATTAACATAATACTGCTCATTTCCATATCAGTTTGCATCATTAGCATATGATGCTGATCGCTCAGTTTCTCTATGTTCTGCAATGGAACTACCAGTGTCATTGAACTGACCCCCACAGGGCACATAGCAGCTAACTGCACAATTTTGCCTAATGCATTGCACTATTTATTTCTGAAACCCATCCAGAGTCCATTAGAATATTTTTGTTAGGAAAAGACAAATTATTTATTTGTTTATTTTTTTTCTGGGAGGGTGAAACAAAGTGAAATTAAGCTGGAAAAACGATTTTACGATAATATCAATACCTATAACTGAGGACTAAGTTGTAAACCGGGTTCAACATGTAATGTGCTTGCCCGTATAAATAATTATTTGGGAGACATTTATTTAACAATAATAGATGCTGTGAACATTTTTATGAGTGTTCTGTATGTTAACAAGCTATGCAAAGGTTGCAAATGTATTTTTCTCTAATAAGATGCACTTTTTCAGTTATATCAAATGATTACTTGTAGATGCACAAATCATGCATTTTCTTAACTAAATCATCTAAGCAATTAGAAGTAGATTTTTGTATTATAGAGAGCATTTCTAAAGAGACTGATGCATTCATAGGTAAATACTAGGTTATTAGTCTGCAGACTATTGCAAACTTAGGCAATAACCAGAGGTTAGATGCAAACGCTTATCTTGCATTGGTAAGGTTTAAGGCCTTAACTATTATGCCAATCCCGCCGCCTTTCTAGTGTTAAACAGCAATGTAAGTAAATGGACAAACAGTAGTAGTATGTTTTAATATAAAATAATTTCTGGTCAGTCAGATTTGTGTAGATGGGAAAGTCTAAAAGCTGGGCTTACAGCATCACATTTTTATTGCATGGTTAATATTTGTCAAAGTTAACTTCCTGTATATTGGTAAAGTCTTAGCTCCACTTATAGATATGACACATGACGTAGGCATGAAATGGCGGATGACATCAAATGTGTGCATAATTCATGCACTGTGACATGAGAGTCTTCAGTTTATGCTGACAAAGTGGAACTGTTCAAAATGACTAATAAGTTACTTTGACATTCATGTAAACCCTCAGCTGACCTGCTGCCAGCGGAATACTTACAAATTGCAGCAAAAGTGCCTGCCTATCCCATTTCTATCCTAATAAACAGAACCATAACTGAAAGATCCATCCCATCTCTTTGGAAAATCTCCCATATTATCCCACTTCATAATGGGGGGTAACACAAACGAACTCTCAAACTTTCGTCCCATAGCCCTTCTCTCTCCATTAGCAAAAATCATGGAAAAATGTATCCACCAGCAACTACTTGATCACCTTCTCCAAAATAATCTACTTGCTGACTGTCAGCATGGCTTTAGGCCATTCCATAGTACTACCACTGCACTCTTATCCTTTTATGACTGCATTAATAAAAATAAAAACAATAACAAGCTGTCATCTGCTCTCTTTATAGACCTCTCAAAAGCCTTCAATATGGTCAACCATCAGCTTCTTTTAGATATCCTTAAATCACTTTTATTAGATACACAGGCAGTCCAAAGGTTCAAGTCATATCTAGAAAATAGACAACAGGCTGTCCTCTGGGACAATTACATATCCACTCATCTGCCTAGTACCCTTGGTGCCCCTCAAGGCTCTATTTTGGGACCCCTCCTTTTCTCTATCTTCATTAATGATCTGAATGCAAACCTTCTTCAAGCCACCTGCATACAATATGCAGATGATTCTACATTACTCTGTGCTGCCACCTCTTCGCCTGAACTCCAGTCCATCACCCAAAAAGTATTTAATCTAGTAGAAAACTGGTTTCTTCACCGCTGTCTCCTCCTGAACCCCAAGAAAACTAAATTATTGCTGTTCACTCCCACACAGAAGTCCTCCCCTATTGATATCACAGTCACATCCAATAATGGCACTGTCATAGCACCTGACACAACCACTAAACTTTTAGGGGTAACAATTGACCATCACCTCAACTTTGACTCTCACAGTAACTTAACCATTAAATCAGTCAACAGAAAACTAGGTTTCCTTTACAGGACCAAACCTTTCCTTAGTCCTTTAGCCAGAACTACCATTGCCCACACTCCTATATGCCTCCCCCATCTACACTAATCTATCCAAAACTAACCTCAATAAGCTAGCAACCTCCTACCATAACATTGCCAGATTTGCCACTGGCTCCCCATTTAGAATCCACCATTGTCAAAATCTTCAACAGCTAGGATGGCTGGGACTGCAAAACCAGCTCTTCTTTCAGCAGCTTACTGTCCCCCACAAGATACTACAACATCCCAGTAATACTCATAGGTTCATAGGTTCATAGGTTCATAGGCTCATAGGTTCATAGGTTGATAGGTTGGTACTAGGCTATCAGTCCTAGGGCCTATAGAAGCCTAGCCATAACAATTCCCTGACTATTTCTTCCCACACTATTCACTTCCCTGGACCCCTGTCTAGCAGGGTGGCTGACGTGATCCCTGGGGTGAATTTCCTTTCTCCCATCCAATCATCAAGGTTCCTTTTGAAGATGGCCAAAGAGGTGCTCTGCTTGACATGTATGGGCAGTCTATTCCAGAGTCTGTAACCTTATCACTCCTTACAAGAATCTTACAACCCTTTGCTCAGCTAACAAATTACTAGTAACTATCCAGAAATCCAACAATAAATCAGGTGACTGTCTTTTCACTAACTCTGTGGGAAAAATCTTGGAACAAACCTCCCACTGACCTTTCTTCTCTGTCTTTAACACCACTTTTCAAGAAACTCCTAAAAATCTTTCCTTAAAACGCAATGGCTATGTCCATGCACAAACCTTGACTAATAAACTTTCTCTGAGCATTAACCTTCTTAAATCCTTACTACATGTGTAGAACAGGTTTTATCTGTACTTTTCCTCTCCTGAATTATTGAATCTGAAAGCTCTCCATTGACATGTTTACTTGACTGTTCTAACGTATCTCTCTGAGTTTTCTCAACCAGTCCTATCCTTCTCGGTGTTTAACAATTAGCTCTCTACTGTGTGCACTGTTGTTGTTTCCTCTTGAATACCTAATAGTAACCACTACTGGTATCTTATGATCACTAAAACTGCCTCTATTGCAGTCTAGTGCAGTACTGTATTTTATATGCATATCATTGTTAAAATTGTAGTATTTTAGTATTATTATTTTTGTATTTTTACATTCTATTTGCTTAAATGAGCTTATCTCCCTGGGCTTCTGCTGAAAATGGACATGCATCCAGTTGGACTAGCCCGGTCAACAAATGCAAAATAAAAATAAAATAAATAAATAAATGACAGATGACATCTTATGTGTGCATAATTCATGCACTGTCACATGACAGCCTTCAGTTTACGCTGACAGAGAGGAGCTGCTCAGAAAGAAGAATGTTTTTGCGTTACTTAATATGATAAGATCCATGGATCGGTAGTACCAGAAAAAAAGCATATCAACATCATTTCATTGTATACATTTTGCAGAACATGCATTGTATATTTTGTCATAGTTTAGGAATTTTTCTCCCTGTGCCTCCACTGAAAATTGGTTCATTTTGGCCAACTGGACTTTTCTGCTAAAGAAATGTCAAATAAATAAAATAAATAATTCAATTTGAATTTATATACTTTAGTAACTCACTTTAGTAACTGCTGAGCAGATTCACAAAAAATATGTCTATATTGGGTTATATAGTAGATTTATGGCCTGGTTTTACAACAACATAAATTAAAATAAAATAAAGTATAATAAATAATAGCTATATAGAATGAGAGAAATAGAGGATGAATTGAACATTTAAAGGCTGATAAGTATGGGGCAGGCATGCTAAAAATGAATGCAATGATTTTTATCAAAGTCAGATCTACCCTAGATAAGGCTTCCTATTGTCATGTCAATGCCGTTAAAGCAATATTCATCTGCAATCTTAGCTATGTTAGAAACCTGGGAGGAAACTCCCAGATATGCTCAGAGCTAGTTCAAAATGATGTGAAGATTACTGATCCTACAGACATTGCCAACATACTGGCTGACAGGTTCAGTGCAAACTCCCTCCCCAAAAGGAGAGATAGCTATAGCAAACGATTGCAGCCCCCCAAACATCTCCAGCGCCCAAGTGAGAACTGCTCTCTCCAAAGCAAAAAACACAGCATCCATGGGACCTGATGGTGTCCCCGGCTGTGTGCTCCATGAACTCAATGAGGAATTAAACCCACAGCTAGGACAGCTGTTTAATCAAAGTCTTACCTCTGGATACGCACTCCAGGAGTGGCGCACTGCAACTGTGGTACCACTTCACAAAGGCGGTGCCTCCACCGACCCTGGAAATTACCGCCCATTAGCTTGACAAGCCTTATCTGCAAAGCCATGGAGAGGATCATAATGGACCTCATAAATAAAGACATAGGAATTTGCAGACTTTGGATCCAACCCAGTTTGGCTTTGTCAAAGGCAGATCATGCCTTTTAAACTTGGTTGACTTTTGAAACAGTCACCAAAGCCATTGATGAGGAAAGGCAGTCCATACAGCCTACCTCGATCTGGCTAAGGCCTTTGATACAATACCCCATTCGGGTATCATTGAAAAACTCATCAGCTTAAATGTCAACCCATACATCACAAGATGGGTTGCAAACTGGCTGAGTGACAGAACCCACAGGGTCAGAGCTGCTGGCGCCATGTCAGACTCAAAGCCTGTCACAAGTGGTGTCCCACAGGGCTCAGTCCTGGGCCCACTCTTGTTTGGCATCTACTTTTCCGAAGTACAAGCAAACACAGGAGGGTTATGGCTGACAAAGTTTGCAGATGACTGCAAACTGGGCGCCATAGTAGAAAACACATCTGACACAGATATCCTTCAGAAGGGTCTCACAGAAACGGATAACTGGTGCCAGAGCCACGGCCTAAAGTTAAATGCCAAAAATGCATAGTCATACCCTTCGGGAAAAACAAGGTTACCCCTAGCTACCAAATAGGTGGCAATCCACTGAGCACAGAAGAAGTTATCAGGGACCTGGGGACCCAGGTTGATAGTAGTCTGTCATTCGACACCCATGTAGCTAAAGTAGTTAGGAAGACCTTCTACATTGCCCACCTTATCATGAAGGGATTCTCATCTAGATCAAGGGAGGTCATAGTCTCCCTTTACTCATCACTCATCAGACCAATGATTGAGTACAATGCCCCATTCGGAATGTATCTGACCCGACACTTGCAGCAGCTGGAGAGGCCACAAAAGTTCCTCACCAAAAGGATAAAGGGTCTCAAAAATCTGTCCTATGCTGCCCGACTGAAAGAACTCCAGCTCTATTCAGTCGCTTACCGCTTGCTCAGAGGTGACCTTTGCCTAACATACAAGGCCATGTCAAACCCAGATTTGATGAATATGCTTCACCTCAAAAAATCTAGATCCATCAGAGCCACAAGGGCGGGAGACTTAAACCTTGACACGGCTATTAATAGGAAATGCTGGAGGGATAGATTCATCACCCAAAGACTCCCTATGCTGTGGAACAAAATCCCGGTACATGTGAGGCAGAGCACCTCGCTGGCCTTGTTCAAGAGAAATCTTGACCAATGGATGGGAGATCGCAGATATACCCCAGGGATTACCTCAGTGTCACTGCTCGACAGAGGCACAGCAAAATAATGGGTATAGTTCCCCATACTAAAGGGGTGGCGTAAGCCACAAAACGAAGGGCTAGGCTTGTAAATGCCCTCGGGCAGATAGCCTAGTATGAACCTATGAACCTATGAACCTATGAACCAATGTCTCAACAATAAGGTACAGTTAGACCAAACAATAGACCAGTAAATGCTTTCACTGTGGTGAAATCTCTCACTATGATTTTTTTAAGAAAAATTGATATATCATATAATCTATTAGAAGTATAATGGAGAACGTATAAATGGTCAGATTAAGAAACAAAAACAAAAGATAAACTACAAAAAAAGCAGATGTGTATGCTGCTGGCAGCCACGATAATATGCCTGAGTAAATAGCCATAATCAAGACAGATTTTATACTTCAAAACATACAAACTTTAGAGGTGTGCATCAAAGCAACTCAATTACTGACAGGTGTCATCAACAAATGCAAAACACTGCTTTAAAACAAGAAATGGAGACAATTCTTAGAAGTGTGATTAAAGTCCCATTGAAATATGAAAATGAACCAACAGTAGCAAAGCACTGTTGATTGATTGACTGATTGATTGATTGATTTCCTTATGCGTGCATGTATGTATGGATGGATGCATTGATGTATTTATCTTGCATTTGTTAAACAGGCAAGTACACTGATCTAAGGACCCTTTTCAGGTACAACCCAGGTAACAGTGGGCAAAATCTGGTACAACAATCAAAAACATCACTTGGTGCAAAACTCAGTAACATTACAATTACAGCATTTTTTAAGAAATTGCTTAGCAGCATTACTGCAGTAATCAAAAGTGTAGTATTTCAGCAACTTATACACAATATATGTCACACACATTAACAATTGTCAAAAATAGAAAAGTTCTTATATAGAGGGACTATTAAGATGGTTGAATATCTCCTTGCTTCCATTGCTTTAATTGTGGGATTGGTGAATTTGGAATCACTGCAGTTAAGTGCAGGAGAGCACAGTATGACAGTTTGGTCTAAGGTCATTGCCTGACCCTAAGCAGACTTCTGTGAGTTCACCCTACTTTTGGCTTCTGCATAATATACTTCCTAGCTATGGTTCCTGACCTCCTGATGTCCATTGCCTTACCTCCTTCTCTATGTCAGGCCCTCTGGTGGTGGGGTGGTGGTATTACCTGACACTCCAGATCCTCAGAGGATTAGGAGGATACAGAGGTCATGGTCCCAGAAAAGCGGTGCAGCGATTAGCGTCGTTGTTGCCTCACAACAAGATGTTCTCCGGATCGATTCTCAGCTGGAGTGCCTTCTGTGCGGAGTCTGCATGTCCTCCCTGTGTTCCCATGGGCTTCCTCTAGGTGCTCCGGTTTCTTCCCACATTCCAAAGACATGCATCTGGAGTGCTTCTCCATAGGTCTTCATTGAAACTGGGCTCTGTCCGAGTCAAATTTTCCTGGTAAACAAATGTTAAATAAATAAATAAAATAATACCCCCCCAACACACACACACATATCCCTCAGCCCTTCAGACAGTAAAAAAAGCTGCTGCCATTTAAAAGTTGCCACATGCATGGGCAAAACAACTTACCAATCATCCTCCTACCAAGTTGTATGTGCCTTCATGGTACAGCACAGGTCTCATGCTTTGGAAGGGGTCACAAAAGAGTGTACTCTGCCACTTTGGGAGTAAAGGATCTCGTCCCTTCATCTCATATGTTTCAGTTCCATACTTGCCTGGTTTCATCTCATATGTTCCAGTTCCAGACTTGCCTGGTTTCATCTCATATGTTACAGTTCCAGACTTGCCTGGTTTCATCTCATATGTTCCAGTTCCAGACTTGCCTGGTTTCATCTCATATGTTACAGTTCCAGACTTGCCTGGTTTCATCTCATATGTTCCAGTTCCAGACTTGCCTGGTTTCATCTCATATGTTCCAGTTCCAGACTTGCCTGGTTTCATCTCATATGTTACAGTTCCAGACTTGCCTGGTTTCATCTCATATGTTCCAGTTCCAGACTTGCCTGGTTTCATCTCATATGTTCCAGTTCCAGACTTGCCTGGTTTCATCTCATATGTTCCAGTTCCAGACTTGCCTGGTTTCATCTCATATGTTACAGTTCCAGACTTGCCTGGTTTCATCTCATATGTTCCAGTTCCAGACTTGCCTGGTTTCATCTCATATGTTACAGTTCCAGACTTGCCTGGTTTCATCTCATATGTTACAGTTCCAGACTTGCCTGGTTTCATCTCATATGTTCCAGTTCCAGACTTGCCTGGTTTCATCTCATATGTTCCAGTTCCAGACTTGCCTGGTTTCATCTCATATGTTCCAGTTCCAGACTTGCCTGGTTTCATCTCATATGTTACAGTTCCAGACTTGCCTGGTTTCATCTCATATGTTACAGTTCCAGACTTGCCTGGTTTCATCTCATATGTTACAGTTCCAGACTTGCCTGGTTTCATCTCATATGTTCCAGTTCCAGACTTGCCTGGTTTCATCTCATATGTTCCAGTTCCAGACTTGCCTGGTTTCATCTCATATGTTACAGTTCCAGACTTGCCTGGTTTCATCTCATATGTTCCAGTTCCAGACCTGCCTGGTTTCATCTCATATGTTCCAGTTCCAGACTTGCCTGGTTTCATCTCATATGTTACAGTTCCAGACTTGCCTGGTTAGGAAGCCACTGAATAAGCTCAAGGACTTCCCTGAGTCTGCACTCAAACACAACCTCCTTCAGGTTCTGCCTAGGAAGGATCTTATGATGCACTGCAGGACTTTTTTGTATTTTTGAACTCTAGTACCCCCTTTTTAAAATTCAACATGGAAACTGATGAAAACATGATTCATTTTTTTAGATATTTCTATTTACAAGGACAGAGATAAGCATTCTTTTATCACCACACTTTATAGACAGCCAACCTATTTGAACGCCATGCTGCACTTCGATAGTGGGCACCCTATTCATCAAAAAAGATCTTTAGTTAAAGGGCAAGGTGTTAGATTGGCAAGGATGGTCAGTGACTATAACATGTTCTTGAATGAGGTGAACATATTAAAAGACATGTTAAACAGACGCAGCTACCCAGTACAGTTTATTGAACCCATTTTGAATGAGGTCATTAAAAAGAGGTTGGCTGGACATCTTTTCCTACTATTAGGGAAGGCTTTAGAATATGACAGGTTGGCAATAGAGGGGACTGAACCTTGTGCAGTGGCAAGAAAACCCTTTGCAAATGCAATGGTTTTGTCATACAACCCCCTTTATGGTAGAATTAAAGAAATTATTAACCACAATTGGGTGTTGTTTAGGAGTGAACAAGAATACATTAATAAACCTCGGGTGAAACCACTGGTCGTTTATAAAAAGGACATGTCTTTTAAAAAAAAAATTATTGGAGATAAATGGACCAAGAGAGACAAAAGGATGGATGAAAAACTGTGGCCACTGTATGCAATGCCCTTATATTTTGGAGAATGACTCCTTTTACATTCAGGGATACAGCAAAGTCATCCTGAAACAGAAATTAAACTGTAGTAGTAAATGTTTCATTTATGTGGCTATTTGTCAGCAGTGCCAACATTTTTATATAGGCAAAACCATTAATAGTTTTAACAGACGTATATACCAACATTTATACGATATAAGGAGAAATAGTACTAAAATGCACTTTCCAAACATATAAATGAGTTTCCTGAACATCAGTTCAAATTTAGTGCTATTGAACAGGTTTGTAACAAGGGGAGAGGGGCCCCTATAGATCTATTCCTTGAATATAGGGAATTAATATGGCAACTTAGATGTAATGCCACTTATCCACCAGGGCTGAATGAAATGGTTTCCATCTCCAGCCTTTTGAAATCAAAGGTGGATTTTCACATGTAAATGTGGTGGTAGTGAACACCCTACGTGAATAATTCATTCAAACATTTTCTATGAAATATTTTTATAATCTATTTTTCCACATTATCATGTCATCATATGGATATTTTAATTTTTGGTTATCTGCATTTTACTTTAACAATGCAGTAATGGAAGGGGTATACATGTTCTGCTGTCTTATTACTCAGTTTTAGGGTTGTTGTTGCTTTTAAAGGTTAAGCATGGGATGATTTCAATTAATGGACCAATTATTTCATTAGTGATGTAAAAGGAAGTGGTTCCTAATGTATTTAAATAAGTTGGTTTCAAATACTTTTTTTATTCTGATGAAGTCTTGTGGTTGACTACCGAAGAAAGAACTAAATAAATTGTGATTTGTGTTCACCTGTGTGCCACTCTGCTCATTTTGTATTTCATTTATGAATATAGCTTTTGTTTCCACACCAATATGGCACACTTAGTTTCTTCTTAATATTAACTCAATATTACTATGAACAGGGCGTAACATTGCAGAAAGAAGTGGTAGGGGAAAGTGGGGAGAGGGAGATGGAAGGACACTAGGGAGGTGTGTGGGAATACAGTAGGGAACAGAGAATAAGGTGAGAATGTATAGGAAATATGAGATGGAGAATGTGCTGGATAGTGCAGTGGAAGAAATGAGGGCTTGTAAGATTATGGAGCTTCCAAACAGGATAAAATAAGAGAGATGGACAGCCAGATAGTTTGCAATAAATAAATAAATGTACATCTTTTGATAACATCAAGATAAACTTTATATATACTTTAAGCAAAGCTCTTTTAGAAACCATTTTTCGTTTTTCAATTCAAAACATTCCAAACAACTATGTGTAGTTGCTAAGAGGGTTATAGTATCACCTGAGTTTGCTAAAAGAGTGTTAGGTTGGCGGTAACGCACTATCTTGACTAAGGTTCCCTTATTTGGTAATGTTCTGTATTATAAACCTTTTTGTAGATTTTTTTATTGGAAAGAATTCTCAAGCAGTGTTTTGCATTCATAAAGCAAATGAGTAGGATTATTTCATTTTTTAATTTTTTACAATGAGTGATCAAGGTAATTTGGTGAATTTTGGGGTTTGACTAAGTTAGATGTAAGTCATAAGAGCTTTTTAGAGTGATATGTTTGGAAATCACTATTTACACTAAAAGTACTCACCTTAATTTTATGAAGAAAAACATCCCCAAAGGCCAGATGATTAAGGGATCAGATCAGTTTAATCAGTGATTAATACTATAATTAATATATTTGACTCCAAAGGTTATTGATTAAATATTTATTTTTTATTGACATTTGTTTAGTGGGAAAGTCCAACTGGACACAAGTGCCCCTTTTCAGAAGAGGACCGGGGAGAAAGGCTCAACTATATCATATTTAATGCAATCAATATTTAAAATAAGAAAATTACACAATGTAGTTTCAGTGCATCCATAACAAAGTAGTCAGTATAATAAAATTTGTACTGATATTCACAAACAATTAGAAGCATTGTATTGAGAATTTACAGTTGGAAATGTGTTCTGTATGATAGGTATAAGTAATTTAAGAAATACAATAGAGTGAGGTATTAGACGGGATAAACATGTTTATGGTTAACAAAGATATAGAGATGAAATAGTAATTTGGTTGTGTTAATTAGAAGTAGGTTGCCAAAGACATTGGCAACCTTAAAACACTGGACCCCACCCAGTTTGGATTTGTGAAGGGCCGATCTTGTCTCCTGAACCTGATTGACTTCTTCGAATCAGTCTCCAGAGCTGTGGATTAAGGTAAGGCAGTCCACACAGCCTATCTGGACCTTGCCAAGGCCTTTGACACCATCCCCCACTCTGGAATCATAGATAAACTAACTAAGCTGGGCATTAATCCCTACATCAGTCAATGGGTTGCCAACTGGCTTACTGACACAACCTACACTGTAAAAGTAGATGACTCCAAATCCAGCTCCAGAGAAGTGACAAAAGAGTACCTCAGGGTTCAGTACTGGGACCTCTCTTGTTTGGCATCTACTTCTCTGAAGTACAGGCCAACACTAAGGGACTCTGGCTAACAAAGTTTGCAGATGACTGCAAACTGGAAGCCATTAGTGAATCCCCAAATGATGTGGATACTCTACAAGAGGGCCTTACAGAAACAGATGCTTGGTGCCAGAGCCATGGGCTCATGCTCAATGCCAAGAAATGTATAGTTATCCCCACTGGGAAAAAACATGTACCCATGAATTACCACATAAGTGGCAGTACACTAAACACCGAAGGTGTGATAAGAGACTTAGGGACACAGGCGGACAGTGGTCTCACCTTTAATAACCACATTGCCACAACAGTCAGGAAATCCTTCTATGTGGCACATCTCATCACTAAGGGTTTTTCTTCCAGAAAAAAGGAGGTCATTGTCCCACTGCACTCATCCCTCATTAGACCCATTATAGAATACAACACCCCATTTGGTATGTACCTCTCAAGACATCTGCAACAACTGGAAAGGCCGCAGAAATACCTCACTAAAAGAATCACAGGCCTAAAGCAAATGCCCTATGCTGACCACTTTAAAAAACTCCAGCTATACTCTGTTGCATATCGTCTACTCCGAGGTGATCTCTGCTTAACATGCAAGGCTACGTCAAACCCAGAGCTGTTGGACATGCTACACTTAAAAAAAATCCCAATCCCTCAGAACCACATGCTCCAGGGATCTAAACCTTGTCATCACAATAAACAAAACATGCTGGAGGGATAGGTTCCTGACCCAGAGACTCCCCAGACTCTGGAATAGACTGCCCATACATGTCAAGCAGAGCACCTCTTTGGCATTCTTCAAAAGGAACCTTGATGATTGGATGGGAGAAAGGAAATTTGCCCTGGGGATAATATCAGTCGCACTGCTAGACAGGGGTCCAGGGAAGTAAATATTGCGGGAAGAAATAGCCAGGGAATTGTTATGGCTAGGCTTGTATAGGCCCTAGGGCCGATAGCTTAATATCAACCCATGAACCTATGAACCTATGTATAGTAGTTTAAGAAGTACAACAAAGTGAGGTATTAGAAGGGAATAAGCAGGTTAAGGGATCTAGTGCTTTAAAGGAAGGTATGAGAAAGGTGATGAAGGGTGAAGGAGAGCTATGTCCCAGATGGGGAGCAGAGATAAAGCCAGGAGGCAGAGAGAAAGGCTTTTGGTAATGGTTTGAAAGAGTGACAGTGTGAGATAGACCTGATTGAGACAGGAATGTTGTTCCAAGTTCTAGCTACACTATTGGAATAAAGACCTGCCCCAGCAGTTCTTTGTGGTTTGTAGATGGTAAACTGGTTATCATTTGACTGAAGGGGGTGGTTTGGAAGACAGTATTAAAGTAGGAGGCTAAGTGCTGGACAGGCAGATGGGGTATGGATGATTTTGTGGGTAAAGATTTGACGAGTATATGATAGGTTGTGAGGATGTTCAAGTCAGTTAAGTGTTTTTTAGTGCTAAACTGTGGTGAGTTCAGTAAGGATTGCTGCAAGTAAAATTGGTTAATTTCCTGCATCATTGTTCAGTTTAGAACTAAGTGAATTTTATAAGCTGGTTCTGATAGGGTCTTCATATAGGACAGAGGGTAAGAGGTAAGTAGCAGTTAGAGTCCCCTTGTATGTAAAGTTAAATAATACATTGAAAAAATGCAGATGAAATCATTTGTGTTAGAAATAAATGAAAACTACCAATGTTAAATGCAAATACCCTTAAGTGTGTAAAAAGACAATATGTAGGTGAAAATATTAATGATTTTAAATTGGATGTGTCAGTTGGTGGTTTTGATATTAAGAAAAAATTGTACAGTAACTGGAAAATTACACTGGTGGGGGGGGTCAAGATTTGTTGGCAGTGCTAGGGTAAAAACCTAATTTTGGTTTTAAGAAGTCCATAACATTAAAATGTCTTTTAGAGCATATTAATATATTTATCCTCCTACAGGTGACTAATTCAGACCTATGGCACCTATAAATGTGGGGACTGTAGTAAATGTAGGTTCATGTATGAAGGACTGCATGCTGATGTGAAGGCTGCCAGTCCAGATAGCTAGACTTTTGTAAACAATCCTATGTCATTTGTAAATATTAATATGATCCATAGACTTTTCTTACAAATGTAAGTAAACTGTACCCTACTGGGAAAGAACAGAAATGGATGTAAACTATGTGCCTGTGCAAATGTGTGTTTTAATAGTAGTGGCTGGAAGATACAGAGTTAACTTGCAAACCATCAAGAAAATTAGCTGAACTTGTTTATGATCATGTTATCTCTCAGTTTCAGCAACAAGACAGAATGTCTACAGGTTGAGTTTCTTTCTATTGTCTTAAGACAGAAATAATTGCTAGACTTAAAGTAAAAGTGTTAATTGTTTTACGACTTCCAGTTCTAGCTAAACATCTGAGAGATAAGTATTTTTCACAGAGAAATGTTACATTCTGTTGGTATCTGTTTAGCCTGGGAACTAGAGGCAGGTGTCAAATAGTTATTAGCTAACCCAGCAGTAATGTGTATTATTAATTTAAGAACTATCTCAGAGAGAAGGTCTGTGCATTGTGTATTATTAATTAAAGAACTATCTCAGAGAGAAAATCTGTGCATTTTGTATTTTGTCTTGGATCTGAACATATCCATCTTCAGCACTTCTCATCTGCATTTGCTTTGCTCTGTAAGTAAGACTTAGATTACAGTGATTTCCCTTAGAGATAGATAGGAACTTAGTAAGATTAGCTTAGATGTTTCCTGTGTTTATGCGAGACTGTCCTGCAATGTGTATGTAAGGTAAACACCGTAACCATTAGGCCAATCTCCCACCCACAAAAATTATAGGTCAGTACTAGGCTACCTGCTCTTTCAGGCCATTTTAAGCCTAGCCAGTTACCCCATGTGAGAATCAAACCCTGCAGCTTTAAAATGTTTTAAAATATTTCCTGTGATTCTGAACTCTGTTGTCACAGTATTGAGTTATTGAGCATTGTCTTGTTCTTTTATTATTTATTATTAAATATATTTAAACATTTTAATTGTGGCTGGTTTGTTTAGAGATATTTAAGCTCTTAAAGTGCTTGCATATGTATCTGGTGACACTGTACAGGCCACTCTTAAATAGCCTTAGTCTTGGATACACTTACCATTTGGATTACAGTAATATTACACAGTAGAATTGGTCACTCTTAGGGAAGGCCCTTATAGTAGCTGATAAGAGTGGTTGATGGCAGCTGGTACTACCATATAGTCTGGGCAGAAGGGGGCATAGCTAGTGAACCTGTGCCAGCCTTCCCTAGGAGTGTGTGTGTGTGTGTGTGTGTGTGTGTGTGTGTGTGTGTGTGTGTGTGTGTGTGTGTGTGTTTGTATACAAATCAAATCTTAAAGTGTGTGTGTGTGTGTCACCTACTTGGGCAGGGACATGAAACACTGGTTGGACAGAGAGGGTGCTGGAGGTTTTGTCTTGACCACTCGGCTGAGATCTTAACCCTACCGCTGTGCCAGTGGGGAGTCTTATTGGTGATCTGGAGAGACAGAGGGAGAAACAGGCCCCAGACTGACTGTGATCTCTGTGTGTTCTTAATAGAAATTGTACTTCACTTTGTGTGTACTTGTTATCCTCCCAATGTGTAAATCCCTCACTGGTGTTAGTGGTGGGGATTGAGGCTTCTTGATTATTGGGCCAGTGCAGGGGCATCACAGTTGACATAAGGAGATTTGAGATCATGGAGTTCCAGTATACCTGCAAATCAAAGGGTTAATTCATGTAGCATTATGTTCTACCTGCAAATGTTCCTACCTATTGGTAACTAGTATAACCGTGAGTGAGAGACTTAGAGAATGTATTTATGCAGTAAAAAATGGAAACAGTGTCATTTACAGACATTCCATAAGTTGTAATAACATTAAACATTTTTATTTTTATGTTATTGATCACCAATTTAAATATCTTAGAGAAGGTGATTTTATTAACAAATTAGACATAAGGGAAAACAGATGGCAGCTGTATTTTCAGACTGACAAATATCCATGGTTGAAATGCAGTTAAATGTTTTTAAAGAAAGCAGAATAAGATATGCATAGATTTTCTAAGTATACAAATCTTTATATTTAGATTTGCAGCTGATTTGTGGTATACTTTTAAGCTTTCTATGAATGGTTTTATGAGAAACATTTGCACTAGTATATCTTGTATTTACACTGTCACAAGACTGTAACCTATATACATTAATGTTTTGTACTGACTGTTCATTGTGACATCTTCATTTCTAGTTGAAAATGCTAAACAATCTTATTAAATTTGCCTCTATACTTCACCAGTTGTTCATTTTTTAGATTGCAAGCCAGATTATTGCTGTCTTTGCAGCATGCTTTTCTGAAGAAATATTTCTTTAGTTCCTGCCAGAATGTGTTTTAGGAAGTAATGTCTCTTAGGCTGGAAATAAGTGCTTTCCACATTTGTGGAGTCATTATGGAGAAGCTCTGATCTGTAGAGTAGAGTTTTGTAGGGTAAGAAGGGATTGCAATGCTTGGAGCCTCCAGCTGTAGATGGTAATTCCATTTTCTTTTTTTTTTTTTGGACAATCTACTGGAGATTAATATGAAGGTGCTCTGGTAGATTAGTTTGTAGGTAAGGCAGGCTGGAAGAGGAATACACCATTAGTTGTCTGGTAACCATGATGCAGAGGAGAGTGCAGTCCCATGTTCTTTTGTACCTTCTGGTCTTGACGACAGCCAAGATATTCACAGTGCCATTTTCAAGTCTGAGAATGTGGGTTCTGTAATGGAAAGCGTGGTGTCAGTGATGTCAAAGTCATCATACACTCAATTACTTTTTTCTGGCATCAGCCCATTTTTTCTGGATCAGGCAGTGAAGGACTTTCCAACAAATATTTGGCTTTTCTTAATGCCTAAAGTCCTATCACAACCACTGGTGATGAAAAATAACTTGCATACTAAGACAGCACAAATTACAGGAAGGATAGCACCCCCAGACAGCGCATTCCACATAGATTCATAGATTCATAGAATGTTACTGGGCTGTCAAGTTGGGAGGGGGGGTCTTTCTAAGCTTAGCCATGTTTTCCCAAAAGAATAACGGCATCCTGTATCCAAGTAGGACATTGAGGGCCAGGCATGTATAAGCTACATTTGTCCATAGGCGTCATGGGTGCCAGATGGTGTAAATTTCCTATTTCCCATCCACTGGTCTAGGTTGCACTTAAACTTTGTAATAGATGAACTCGGCTTCACATGGATGGGAAGCCTATTCCATAGAAGATGCAGGCTGCGGGACACATTTCTTTCTTTCCAACATGTTCTTTTTAAGTAATAGACAAAATTCAGGTCTGTAGATCTTGTATTTCTGGTACTGTGTGACTCACGGATATGCAGGAGATTCATAAGTGTGGGGTTTGTGGATGCCTTGTAATCCAGGCATATATCATGGTGCAGCAGTTTGCATTGTCACCTCACAGCAAAAGGTTCTCCAGTTTGAGCCTCAGTTGGGATGCCTTCTGTGCGGAGTCGACATGTCCTCCTTGCATTCATGTGGGTTTTCTGTGGGTGCTCCGGTTTCCTCCCATGTTACAAAGGCGTGTCTGGAACGTTTCTTCCTGGGCCTCCACTGAAAATTGGCTCATTCCAAGTTGGACTTTCCTGGTAAACAAATGTTAAATAAAATTAAAAAAATCACCCCTCAGCAGTCTATAAGAAAATGAATGGAGGGGAAGGGCACACTGTGTAAGGCAGTTGGATAGCCTTGCATTCTTGTTTTAAGGAACTTCTAAGGTGGTTCTAGTTGCTGAATATGCTTTGTCAGATAAATACCAAAGAGAACATTGTACTCTGATTGGTCTGTTAAGGGTGGAGTACAGTGGGATAATGACCTCTTTGGTCCTAGATGCCATGCCCTTACTTATAACTACATCAACTACTGGAGTTCAGAATATAGCTCTCAAACACTAAGTGCAAGAAATCCAGAAAAATCCAAAAATAATGAGACAACAAAAGCCTAAAATCAGGGACAGATGTTAAATATTTCTCTTATAAACTTAGAAGCTAGAATATATACTGAGTTGACCTGCATTTCCAAAGGACATGCAGTCTGAAACTGTAAGGTGTTTCACTATTTAGTGACTTCAGTCTTCATTAATTTTTGAGAAAATCACAAATGTTGATTAGAAACAGATTATAAATATAAGGGGAAAAAGCTGGACATTATGCAAAAATTTGGACAGTTGAGAAATTTCATCTAGTCAGGAACCACCCCATTTTGTGATACCAAAATAAGCAGAGGGCACAAAGACATATCAGGATTCTAACCACCCATTAACATATACTGTGATCAAAGCTCACTGCAGTAACTTGAGAAACTACATCTAGCGTATGATTCAAGATTTTCTCCACTGCAGTTATCTGTGTATGCCCCCTTCCTCCACAGTGGTGCAATTATCTGCGTATGTCCTCTTCATCTTCAGTGCACACATTCATCAAGCATTATTATCTCAGACTCAACATGGAGTCATACTACATATGCAAAGTCAGAGCTCCAAGATTCTGGGATGTCGTCATTCCAAGATTCAGGTAGATGAGGTCAAGTTTTGTGAAGTTCTTTGGTCTCTTTCACCCTGTTAGTTACAGGTTGGGATTCAACTAAGTATCTGGCATGCAGGGTCCTTAACATTAGATATAAAATACGTGTTCTTACTGGTACAGTTGGGATACATGAGCAGCTTCCTTGATGGGTCAAGAATACTATTCTACCTGTTTTTTAAACTGGAATAAATAAATGGATCTAATTCAGTAGATCGAATATACATTCACTCAAACTGCAGATTACCGAGACGAAATTGAAATTGACACTGAAATTGCAATAAACCAAACCTTCACATAACCAAAGTTTTTTACTGGGAAGGAAGACACTTGGCCAACATTTAATAAGATAACACACCGAAGTATGTCAAACCCACACCACCCCTAACTAAATATACCAACTCTAGGATCACACTACATTAGGGAAAATGACAAATTTCCCCATGTTGCCCGTGTCTCATAGGTTCATAGGTTGGTACTAAGCTATCTGCCCAAAGGCATTTATAAGCCTATCCAAAATGTGTTGGCTTTCACCGCCCCCCTTAGATTAGTTCCCTGTGCCTCTGTCCAGCAGAGCCACTGAAGTGATCCCCGAGGTAAACTTTTTGTTTCCCATCCACTTGTCAAGGTTTCTTTTGAAGAGTGTTAGTGAGGAGCTCTGCCTAATGTAGATTGCGATCTTGTTCCAAAGCATGGGAAGTCTCTAGGACAGGAATCTATCCCTCCAGCACGTCCTATTTATTGTTGCGGTGAGGTTTAGATCCCCAGAGCATGTGGCTCGAGGGGATAAGGTTTTCTTTAGGTGGAGCATGTCTATCAATTCTGGGTTGGACATGGCTTTGTATGTCAGGCAGAGATCACCTCTGAGTAAGCGGTATGCAACTGGAGTTTCTTCAGTTGAGCTGCATAGGCCAATGATCCTCTTGGTGAAGTACTTTTGTGGTCTTCCTAGCTGTTGCAGGTGTCTTGTAAGGTACATCCCAAATGGGGCGTTGTACTCTATGATGGGTCTGATGAGTGATGAGTGATGAGTAGAGGGGCACAATGACCTCTTTTGATCTGGATGCGAACCTTTTTGTGATTAGGTGGGCCAAATAGAAGGATTTTCTAACCACTTTGGCAATGTGATTATCAAAGGTGAGATTACTATTTACTTGGGTCCCCAGATCCCTTATTATGTCTTTCGTATTTAGGGGACTACCACCTATGTGGTAGTTTGTGGTTACTTTGTTTTTTCCAAAGGGGATGACTATGCACTTTTTGGCATTTAGCTTGAGGCCATGATTTTGACACCAGGTATCCGTCTCAGTGAGACCCTTTTGGAGGATGTCTGTGTCAGCCGGAGAGTCAGTTATAGCCCCTAGTTTGCAGTCGTCTGCAAACTTGGTCAGCCATAGTCCTCCTGTGCTTGCCTGTACCTCTGAGAAGTATTTGCCGAACAGGGGGGGTCATAGGTCTGAGCCCTGGGGAATGCCACTTGTAACCGGTTTAGAGCTGGATCTAGCTCTCACAACTCTCACCATGTGGGTTCTGTCCATGAGCCATTTGGCAACCCATCTTGTGACGTAGGGGTTTATGTTCAGGCTGGTGAGCTTGTCTATAATACCAGAATGGGGAATGGTGTTGAAAGCCTTAGCGAGGTCTAGGTAGGCTGTGTGTATCACCTTTCCTTCGTCTATAGCCTCGGTAACTGTCTCAATGGCGTCCACCAGGTTTAGGAGGCATGATCTTCCCTAAACAAAGCCAAACTGGGTAGGGTCCAGTATTTGGAGATTCCCAATCTCTGGTAATGAGTTCCATGATGATGTGCTCCATAGCCTTGCAGACCAAGCTAGTCAGACTTATAGGGTGATAGTTCCCGGGGCCTGTTGTGGCTCCACCTTTGTGAAGTGGAATAACCATTGCTGTGCGCCACTCTATGGGTATGTAGTCTGTGGAGAGGCTGGGTTTGAACAGTGTGTTTAGGTGAGGAGTTAGTTCGTCTTTGAGCTTGTGTAGGACGCAGCCTGGGACAGTGTCCGGTCCCATTGATGCTATGTTTTTGGCTTTGGAGTGGGCTGTTTTAACCTGAGTGTCTGTGATTTCAGGGACTCTATATTCTTCTGGTATGGTTATGGGCCCTTTTGGGGGTGAGGGGGGGGGGGTAAAGTTTGCACTGAACCTGTCGGCCAGGTTGTTGGTGATATCGGTCGGTTCAGTGTATTTTGTGCCATTCTGCACTAACTCAGAGCAGATCTGAGAGTTTCCACTTAGGTTCTTGACATAGCTGAAGAATGCTTTGTGGTTATCTTTGGAGTCCTTGGCAATTTTTCTTTCTAAGCTCGCCTTGGATGCTTTTATGAGGGATCGTAGTTTCTTGCTGATATAGAGCAGGGATGTCTTCCCTTCTTGGGATTTTACTCTTTTCTGTACTAGTTTCCTCCTTCTATTGTATAGCTTGTTTATGGCAGGAGTCCACCAAACTGGTTTCCTTTTCTTGGAGGAGTGAGTCTTGGTTTTGCTTGGGATGGCAGGATCCATGCATTCTTGTAGCTGCCCGTAGAATGCATTAGTAAAGGATTTTGCAGCTTAGACAGTGTTATCCTCCAGCATGGGGGCTTTGAAACTTTCCACCTCGGTCTTAAGTAACGTGAAGTTTGCTTTTGAAAAGTTTTTCACGGTTTCTCCACTCTCTGTAAAAAAAAAATCCTTAATGTTCAGGTTCAGTTTATTAAAATGTTGATGTTGCCACCTCTGGAATCTGAAATTTGGGTAAGTATAAATTCATTCTACTAAAGTAGACCTAAATAAATACCGTCCCTCAGTTCCCTTGTAGCATACCTCTAGTACTGTGATTTTGGACCTTAGATTTAGCCTTGCTCTACCTAGATTTATTGATTTCTTCCATAATATCAGACCTAATTAGGAGGCCTGTCTTATCTACTATGAAAAATCAGGCAGTTCTCTTTCTGACCCGCTGCTATGATTTTTAACAATTACCACTATGATTTTTAACGCTTGGAGGTTGAGAGGTATAACTTGTGGATGGTTTATTCATTTATTTATTACATTTTTAACTTATTTATTTAGTTTGTTATTTCATTATTTTTTGACAGGTAAGCTGTTACAGGTCTCTATAAATCAGACACCTGTATATCATTGCATCTCTTGTTTAGTAAAGTAGTGTATTGCTAATTCCTGATTTCCAGACAGCTGTTTGGATATGGGTTGTACCCATGAATTTCTCCATAGTGAAAATAAATTAATGAGTTTAATCAGCTGACTTAGTGACCACCAACACTCTTGTTTCTTGTGGGGACTAATCCCTCACAACTCCACATACGGAGTTGCATCTCTACACCCTCTTAAATTATTATAAATTATTTTAAAGCCATACTACGTTGAGGCAAGTTATGAAGTATCAGGTGTCACCCATTTGGTGGACTATGGGATTTTATTAAAAAGTGACAAATTCTGTTGAGCTTTAAAGAAATATCTAACCAAGGCCCCATCAAGGATGGTCCTCTCATTTTTTAACTGGTATCAATAGCATATCCACTGTTTCTGCTCCTTGCTAATTTCTTTTGTGCAATGCGTGCCAATAAAAAACTGTACACAATCACTCAGGAAACAAAATAGAAGGAAGCCAAGACACCGGTAAGTCATACAATACTGAAAGTGAGGCCAGATCCACGACTATAGAGACTTTATCACTGGTCACTGATAAGCCTCAAGATGTTTCTGAAAGATGGGTTAAAGCATAATGTTATAGAAAATTGCAAACTCACCTTCAGAATGACAAAATGTTATAAAGTCTGATATTTAATTTTATGAGAATGGTGTTGTTTGGCGACAAGAATTTTGATATACAATTTAGAATCCAATAAGCTTTATCAGAAGTGTATTTACAAAAGCAGACGTGGCACCTAAAAGCAACAATGAAGTTATATGAGAAAATAACATTAATAAATATTAAAATTGACTTTTTGTGCCCACCAGTGAATGAACAGCAGCATATTTTAGTGCTTTTGCTAACATAAACTTTCAAGTTCAGTTTGGACATGGAATCAGGTACGTACATATAACAAAACTATTAACTGCAGGTGTATGAATGATCAGAAACACCCATTGTCCAGGAGAATCACTGATGTTTGGAGCCATAAGCTAAGTAGAAAGGATGACCATTCATGTTCTTTATCCATAATGGTTAATGGTCGGCAGCATCATATCAAATAGGATGAAGGCATAGTGGACTACCAAGAGACAGACGTCCACACCAATGAAGTTGTTGAATCCCCAGTGGAGGACTTTATGATATCAAATAGGATGAAGGCATAGTGAACTACCAAAGAGACAGACGTCCACATCAATGAAGTTGTTGAATCCCCAGTGGAGGACTTTATGATATCAAATAGGATGAAGGCATAGTGGACTACCAAGAAACAGATGTCCACTCCAATGATGTTGTTGAAGCCCCGGTAGAGGACTTTATGATATCAAATAGGATGAAGGCATAGTGGACTACCAAGAGACAGACGTCCACACCAATGATGTTGTTGAATCCCCAGTAGAGGACTTTATAATATCAAATAGGATGAAGGCATAGTGGACTACCAAGAGACAGACGTCCACACCAATGATGTTGTTGAATCCCCAGTAGAGGACTTTATGATATCAAATAGGATGAAGGCATAGTGGACTACCAAGAGACAGACGTCCACACCAGTGATGTTGTTGAATCCCCAGTAGAGGACATTATGATCTAAAAACATTCTCCAGATGCAACTATACAGGTCACTGGACAAATCCTACAAAATTTTGAAGATCTTGTCTTCTGTGTTCAGATGTGGCCACCGGAAGCGATAAAGGAGGAATATAAATGGTTTCTGATCTAGTCTGAATGCAAGTATGTAAATATCCACATGTTGAAGATATGGACTTTTATTCAAACCATCGTAACTTCATATGGCTGTTCACCAATTGCTTTGTCTTTAGAAGTTGTAGATCTTATGCATTTGATGTTTTATTTTACCTGTTTGTTGACTGGGTAAGCTTGCTGGGTACATTTGCTACTTTTTATGTACGATTTGGGCGTACTGTCTGGTTAAGTGACTTGTACAAAGTCAGACAGAAACATATGAAGGTAGAAGAAATCAAACCCTGTACCCCGGGGGCAAGTAGCAGCTCATTACTAATGCATGGCTTTAATCTTCTGCACTAACTGCCCGACAATATAAGATACTGGTTGTGACTGAAATGGGTTTTTCTGCCATCAGTCCATTACACAGCTTAATACACATAAATAAATATGCTGGAATATGGGATGATAATAATTTCAAATAATGCCATGCAGTATTGGTTAGAATGTGAACTAAATAATTTTTTTGAATAAAATTTGGAAGTCTATATGTGTGATTTATTGATTCATTTGTAGTATTTATTAGAACTAAAGTAAATAAATTTATCATTTTTATGTATCAACAAGCAGCTCACTGCAATTAGTTCACATTTACATACCCCACCGGAACCTAACCGAAATGGGAGAAAGTACCGCGAGTATGCAAACTTCTAAGTATATCTACATGCACCTGTCTGGGGTGTGCCTTTCTTTACCACATAAACACCTCCAAACAAGCATGAGCAATCATCTATACCTGGAATGTTTTTATTTATGTTGTACATGTATAGTGACCCCTCAAACAGTGCAGTCTTAGGGACCAGTGTAACTGGACATCATTCAGAGCAGTGGATGCCTGTGATAAATGTATCTGGCTATAAATGAATTTCAGTCCAGTGTTACCTTTAACATCTATCATCTCTCATCTCCTTTACTAATTAAAAACAGCTCTTCAAGTGAGAGCATTGTTTTATGATTTGTTATTCAGAGCATGGTGACACAAAGAGAGACATGTAAAATTGGGTGGTGTTTCGACAGGTAACAACACTGCAGGAAGTAATTAGTAAAACTCTAATGAATAGTGTCCCTGAAGTGCAGGTAAAGTACTTCATTCTAGGTAGTTTTATGTCACTTCAGTACCTTTCACATACCTGTTACATGATATTTCATTCTGTAAGTGATTTGAACTATAGCCCCTAGAAATAATAGGAATTTAGAATTATAAACACGTCTCTGCTGCAATGCATTTCACTTACAAATGAGGGCCTGAAGCAACTGCCTTGTAACAATACTCTTCTTGTAAAATATACATTACTGTAACATTCAAAGTCACCTGAATATCAAAATACCCTCAAGGCAGTTACAGGCAAATCCTGTATTTATGAACATGCGGCAGTCTGTTCAAAGAGAAGCTGTAGCTGTGCATAATATTTAAGAACTTAGTAATTAGTCTATAGAAAGAATTACTGCTGAACACAGTTTGTTTATTTGTTTAGCCATGTAATCTCTTATCATGACAAGCCCATTTCTTTGAAGAGACCTATCAGCAAATGAAGACCAAACCTCTTACTTAGGGTCAGTTTTTGTGAAAGTGGGGACTGACAGAATTCAAACCCATGTCTGGATTTTACAGACAATTCTTTCAGGCCTGTGCTCTTCTCACTCCCGCATTAAACCTGACAGTTAGTATGTAATGATAGGAATCATTCATTCACAATGAGCCTGATTGTTCGATACTAAATATTTCCCATGCTTCTTTTTATGAGTTGTTTGAAAATATACTAATAAAATTATTTAAAATATTCGATGGTTTTATAGCACAAACAGATGAATCCAGACCATTTCCTAGACAATTAAGGTAATGTCAGTGGCCTAGACAGAGGAGTCAGAGCTGGAAAAACAAGATGGCTGATGCTGGGTAACCCTAGCAGAAGTGTTGGTATATGCTTCACTGCAGAAGCGACATCTGTGGCTGAGACCACAGTTGATGACTTCATGTGAGAAGGTGGGGTGTGGAGGCACAAACCTGCTATGGGAAGTATAATTCTGTGATTAAGCGAAGCATATGTAAGACGCAGTGCTCTGGTAGGCGTGTACAGCTACAGGCATTGTACTGTGTTGTGTGCCAAAGGGGGAGATGTTAGAAGTAAAGAGAACATGTGCTGAGTTCCTGGAATGATGTTGATGATCTTTGATGTATGATTTTTGTTTTCTGTGTCTGGTTTGCTCAGATACCAGGAAGTATGGAAATGAATGGGTCATTGGGAGTTGAGACTTTGATGGTCATTGAGACATTGAGGAGGAGGTAATAGGAGCATAAACATTTATTTTAACACTTTTATTTTTGATATTTCCTCATCAGCCAACAGTAAAAGCATTAAACTCTTTTCACATCTTTGTATTCATTCACTATGTTTAGCAGGGAAATGGATATAAATCTTGTCACCAGAGTATTTGTCTCACTTTATCTCCAAATATGAATAAGACGTTAAGATGTTAGCTTATCTCTGACTTTGAAACTAAATTAATCAGGGTGCCTCAGTGATTCGAAGAAGCTACTACTGTTTAGTTGCAATGGCTTGCCCAAGAAAATTACTGCATGCATCTACAATATTTCCTCTGAAAAAAATGTTCCCTCATATCGTCTTTGAATAGTCTTGCATGCCCTTGTTCATACTGAGGTTTCTTCAGGTTTCTTCCCCCATCTTCATGTCTGCTGGTTACTAGTTCCCAGGGTAAGTTGACGTTTACATATATACTGTATTTGCCATTTTACTTCGTGGTACTGGCTATATTTGAAAATGCTCCAAGAACAAATTAATTTAACAAATATATAAAAAAGGTTTACCACTCATATATGCTATTAACCTTTGCTGTAGTTATAGTAGTTGTTTTATTTTGTGAAAAATGTCTATATGCTGGAATTTTGCTGTTTTTATTTTTTATTTATTTATTTTTTTTTTATTTTGGTATGACCCTAGGCTGAAACTGAAACTAGCCACTACTAATCAATGCTCTACCCACACTAAAATACAAATAATTAAGTAAAAATAAAAACAAGCAGTGCTTTGTAGATATCTACCATCTACAACTTATTGCCAGAATAATAAACAGTTGATGCATTTTGAAGGATCATTTTAAAGAGCAGAAGTTAGTCCATCCATCTTGATATTTAGCAATGCATTCTATGACAGTGACAAACAGTAGAGGGTTCAGCACATAACTTTGTGGTATGCCACTGGTGACTGGTCTACAAATGAAGGTAGATTCCTCGACTTTGACAGCACGCATTCTGTCGGTGAACCAACTGGCTACCCATCTAGTGATGTAAGATTAATCCCCACCTGGGAGAGTTTTTCAATGATACCGGAGTGGAGAATTGTGTCAGAAGCCTTGGCTAGGTCAAGATAGATGGCCTGCACTCTCTTACTTTTATCCAGAGCTTTGGTGACATTCTCTAAGAAATCTACCAGGCTTAACATGATCGGTCTACCCTTAATGAAGCCAAATTGGGTTGGGTCAAGAGTTTGAAGGTCGCCTGTGTCCTTGTTGATAAGGTCCATGATGATTCTTTCCCTGGGCTTGCAGATGAGGCTGGTTAGACTTATGGCTCTGTAGTTTCCAGGGTAAGTTGATGGAACCCCTTTGTGCAAGGGGATTACTGTTGCTGTTTTCCACTCTGCTGGAAGAAAGCCAGTGCTCAGACTGTGGTTGAAGAGTGCCAAGTGTGTCTGCTAGGTCTTGTTTTAGATTATTTAGTAAGCAGCCTGGGATGTTATCTGGTCCCATAGAGGCCGTGTTTATGGCCTTGGAGAATCCAGATATGACCTGCTCTCTAGAGATGCTAGTGTCAGGAATGCTTTGGGGTACAGCTAGTGGAGATGGGGAGGGTGAAGTTTGGGCCAAACCTGTCAGCTAGATAGTTGCCAATTTCCTCAGGTACAGTATGAGTGGTACCATGAACTACTAGTTCAGCACATAGCTGGGGATTCCCTTTTAGATTTCAGATGAAGATAAAAAATGCCTTATGATTATTCTTAACATGGTTGCTATTTTAGCTTCATAATTGTATATAGAGGACTTTATAAGATTTCTGATTTGCTTGTTCAAGCTGTTGAGGAAATTGTTCATTTGCTAAGTCAGTTCCCTCTGTTCTTAGACATCAGTTTCTTCCTCTTGTTATATAACCTAATTAAACTTGAGGTCGACCTAGGTTCATAGGTTCATAGATGTGTACTAGGCTAATGGCCCTGGAGCCTTTACAAGCCTAACCCATAAAAGTGCCATGGCATTGTGCTGCCCGTCTTAAGTTCCCAGTGCCTCTATCAAGTAGAGCCACTGGAGTGATCCCCGGGGTGAACTTTCTATTTCCTGTCCACTCATCAAGATTTCTCTTGAAGACGGCAAGTGAGGTGCTCTGCTTGACATGTATGGGAAGCCTATTCCAGAGCATTGGCAGACTCTGGGTTATGAACCTGCCCCTGCAGCATGTTCTGTTGATTGTGGTAAAGAGGTTGAGGTCTCTGGAGTGTGTGGTGCAGAAGGATTGGGATTTCTTTAGATGTAGCATTTCTAACAGAACTGGGTCAGACATGGCTTTGTAAGTCAAGCAGAGATCGCCTCTTAGTAGTCGGTATCAGACAGAGAATAGCTGGAGTTTTTTGAGTCTGTCCATGTAAGACGTGTTTAAGGCCTAGGCTCCTCTTTGTGAGGTACTTTTGTGGCCTCTCCAGCTGTTGCAGGTGTCTAGTGAGGTACATGCCAATTGGGGCATTGTTCTCAATGATTGGCCTAATGAGGGAAGAGTAGAGGGAGACAATGACCTCTTTCTTCCTGGATGCAAAAACCCTTAGTAATGAGATGTGCCACATAGAATAACTTTCTGACCACAGTGGCAATGTGGTGGTCGAAGGAGAGGTTGCTGTCAAGCCTTTGTCCTCAGATCTCTTATAACGCTTTCAGTGTTCAGTGGCCTCCCATCAATGTGGTAATTAGTGGGAACTGAGTTTTTTCCAAATGGGATGATGATGATGATGATGATGCATTTTTTGGCATTAAGCTTAAGGCCATGGTTTTAACACCAGTCATTGGTCTCTATGAGGCCTTTCTGTAGGATGTCTGCATCACTTGGGGAGTTAATAATGGCTCCCAGCTTGCAGTTGTCTGTGAATTTGGTCAGCCAGAGTCCCTCCGTGTTGGCCTGGACTTCTGAGAAGTAGATACCACACAGGAGAGGACCCAGGACTGATCCCTGTGGGACTCTACTCATGACTGGTCGACAGTCTGACTTGGAGTCCACTACTTTCACACTGCGTGTTCTATCTTTGAGCCAGTTTGCAACCCACCTAATGATATAGGTGTTGATACCTAGTTTGGTGAGTTTATCAATAATTCCTGAGTGAGGAATGGTATCAAAGGCCTTGGCCAGATTGAGGTAGGCTGTATGAACTGACTTACCTTCAACCACCGCTCTGGTGACTGAGTCAAAAAAGTCAACTAGGTTGAGCAGGCATGATCTATCTTTCACAAAACCAAACTGTGTGGGATCTAGAGATTGGGGATTCCCTATATCCTTGTTTATTAGGTCCATGATGATGCGCACCATAGCCTTACGTATCAGTCTTTTCAGGCTAATGGGCCAATAATTTCCAGGGTCTGCAGTCGCTCCTCCTTTATGGAGATGGATGAATGTAGCAGTGTGCCATTCAGTAGGGACAAAGCCTGAGGTGAGGCTGTGAGTGAACAGAGCACACAGATGTGGTGCCAGTTCATTTTGTAATTCATGTAGAACACAGCCAGGGATATTGTCGGGTCCCATGGAAGCTGTATTCTTATCCTTAGACAATGTAGCTTTAACCTGTGCTGCAGTAATGCAGGGTGCCTATCATTCTGATGGTATTGAGATCAGTCCTTTAGGGGGGGGAGAGGGGGGTAAAGTTGGCACTGAATCTGTCGGCCAGTATGTTGGCAATATCTGTTAGCTCAGTATAAGTGGTACCATTGTGCAGTAACTCTGGGTTTTGCCATGGAGATTCTTGATATAACTAAAGAAGGCTTTGTGGTTGTTTTTAGTGTCTGCTGCAATTCTGCCTTCATAGCTGGCTTTGGAGGTTTTGATGAGAGATCTCAACTTTTTGTTGAGGTTAATCAGAGAATTTTTCCAGTCTTTGGACTTCACCTTTTCTGCAACAGTTTCTTTCTTCTGTTGTAGAGTTTATTAATGGCAGGGGACCACCAGACTGGCTTCCTTTTTTGGAGGAGAGCATCTTGGTTCTGTTGGGTATGGCTAGTTCTGTGCATTTATGTACGTGTTTGTACAGTGCATTGGTGTATGATTCGGTAGTCATGCATCTATTTTCATTGGCATGGATGCCGTGAAGATAGCCACCTCTGTTTTTAGAAGTCCAAAGTCGTCTTTGGAGAAGTTTTTCATGGTGGATACCTTTGTGGGGGGTGTGGGATGAGATTGTGGATTTCCATGGTGATTAGTTTGTGGTTGGATCTAGCCAGGGAGGAACTGACTATTGGTGTAGAGCAACAGTTGCTCATGTTAGTAATAACCAGGTCAAGGATGTTGCTTCCTCTAGTGGGGGTAAGAATGAGCTGGTCGAGGGCATTGGAACTGATGAATTCCAGTAAGCGTTGGGCCAGTGCACTGGTGCTTGAGTAGTTTTCCCAGTTGATGGAGGTGTAGTTGAAGTTGCCTAATATAATAGTGTTGGGTTGGACCTTGATAGATTCCAGGGTGCTTAGGAACATGGAGTGAGAGTTTAGGAACATGTTTGGGGACCTTTAGCAGACTATAACCTGGATCACAGTCTTACCCAATGTTAGTTGTACCTGAAGTATCTCAGATGCATTATGCTGGGTTACTAGTCTGGAGGTGTGCATATCCTTTATAAATGTGGAGACACCACCGCCTTTGGAGCTTCGTTCTATGTTTCAGGGCTGAAAAGTGTGGAATGAGTTATAGCCTGGTAGCACAGGGGTGCTTTCTGCTGCTTTAAACCAGGTCTCTGATACGGCACAAATGTCGATTTTTTTCCATTTTGAGGAGTGCTTCGAGTGAGTGCATCTTTAGATTTAGACTTCTAGCATTGAGCAGCATGACCCTCAGATTGCATTTATTTATAGCTGTTATGGTGGTAATTTGGTCTTTGAAACTCCACCTAAAAAAAGGCACTATACGGGTGGCAAGTGCCTTAGCCAGTACCCGGAAACCCAGGGATGACAGATTCAGGCCATCTCTGGCAAAGCATTGAGGTCTGCTAATCATGTCATCCCAAGCAGACAGATACTGTATCCCCTTAGAATGACACCAGAAATGTAGTCAATTGTTGAAGTCAATCATTTTTTGTTTGTACTGTGGTATTATTCTGGGTAACAGTAGGATACTGCTCAGGGCTAGTGTCATACCTGCCTGATCCACATAATCCAAGAGCTCCACCATGTCTCTTTACATGTAGCCCAGGGAGGTGCATCTCAGGTCATTCACACCCACATGGACAATGACAGCATCATACTTGTACATGTTGTGGAGTGATCTGAGTGCGTGTGTTATGTGTCGGATTCTGGCACCTGACAGACAGCTGACTGTTACCTTCTCCTTATTCAACCTAGTGAGTGGGACATCTATGTGCCTTACTATTGACTCACCTATGATTAGTGTATTGGGCAAGGTATTTAGCATTAGGGGCTTAGGTTGAGGGGCACACTGTTGAGGTGAGCTATGTGCCCTGTGGTTTGTGCTGTGTTGTGTTGGTTGAGTGCATTTCTCTCTTGGAGGTCTTTGCTGTTTGGGTAAATTTCTATTGAGTACCTCCACGAAGGTGGGTGTGTGGTTTGTGTTTTTATGTGAGAGCTGCGATAGTGGGTGTTCTTGAGGACTATATGTTCCATGTGGTGTGGTGCAGGTGTTGACCTTCTCCTCTTGACCAGCTAGTCCGGTCTTGGCTGGAGAGTGCATAACTTCCAATTTGGTGGTGTAAGTGCATCTCTCGTATGTCTGAGTGCTGGGAGGTAAGTCTGGCTACATAAGGCAGTTGCTACACTGTCTCACAATGCCCAAGTGCACCAGGTTAATAGGAGAAAGCACTGGGAACTGCCCTTTAATCATGCCGGGGGGGGGGGTCATAACTACTAAGCACTGGAGCTATTTCCGTGAAGAATGAAATGCCTTGTTTTTTCGGGAGAACCTGGTTTTGATCTCATCCAATGATTGAGGTTACACTTAAATAGGGTTAGGGAGGGACTTTGTTTCACATGGATGGGGAGTCTATTCCAGACAAAGGGAACTGTCTGAGATACATAGCTGTCTCTCCAACATGTCCTATTTAGGTTGCAAGGAAAATTTAGGTCTAGTAATTCTGATGCTGTTTGTTTATCAGATGTGCAAATGGTTCATCAGATCGAGGTCAAGGATGCGTTGTATGCCAGGCATAGATCACCTCCCAGTAGTCTGTAGAGATAGGGTTTTAGGCTGTCCACATTGGACATTGTGTTTATGCCCTATATGTTTTGTAAGGAATCTTTGCAGACTTTCCAATTGCTCCATGTGTCTGGTCAGGTATATAATGAAGGGGACATTATACTCGATAGGTCTGATGAGGGCCAAGTACAATGGTATGATGACCTCTCTGGATATAGATGTCATACCTTTGCGTATAAGTTGAGCAACTTAGAGGGATTTCCTTACTACTTTGGATACATGTTGTTCAAAGACCAATTACATACTTTCTTGGAGTGGCAGACTTCCCAGAAGGTACTATTATACATTTCTTAGCAATCAGATTTAAGCTGTGGCTTTGGCACCAGTTCTTTGTCTATGTTAGACCCTCCTATGAAATGTTAGCATCTTCCCAGTTTGCAATCATCTGCAAACTTGGTTAGCCAATGCCTTCGATTTTGGCCTTTACTTCTGAGAAGTAGATGCCAAACAGGTGCAGGTCCAGCACAGAGCCTTGAGAGACTCCACTGGTGGCTGTCCACTTTGAGGAGGTGGTCTCACCAATCCTAACTTTCTGGATCCTATCTGTGAGCCAGCTGGCTGTCCAGCATGTTATATAGGGGGTTATGCCAAATTCTGTAAGTTTAACAATGCTTGAGAGTGGTATGGTACCAATTGCTGTAGGCACTTCAGAATATACATTGTTTCGTACTCAAACTATCTCTTCTAAGGCCCTTGTGGAATGTGCTTGTGCCTGTGCCTCCATGATGGTCCTATACATATGTCATATGGCACCTACTGGCACATCAACATCAGGAGCAGGAGGGATAGCAGGCTTCCATTTTTGCAATTTGTTGTCACATAGGAATTTTGTGAAGTAGTAGTCTCTACATGGTGTATATGGATAATACTGAGGTCTGTAGATTTTTCTTGCATTACTTTCAAGGTTCGAATACAGATGTATACTAACCTGTTTTTGAATGCTTTGTATGATTCCTGTGGGTGAATATGTTGGCCACACCTGTTCTTAAGACACCATTATACTTCTGTTATACTAATGTACCTGCTGCTGGTTGTAAAGCCTCTCCTGTATATGTCTTGCCTGAATAATTTTGCTAATAAAGCAAATAATAACACAACACAAATATTTGCAAAAAAGAAATACGACCTAATGTGTTAGTATGTCTGTACTCTGTATTCATGTCGCTGACTATCCAACTCTTTCCACCACTTCTATGTCATCTAGTAAACCTCTCAACTAGGAAGCAAACGAACAACAAACTGATCCAATATTCCTCCAGAGAAGAGAGAGTCCACACCAACAGTAAACCACATTCTTTAATGCAACACTAGTACACACAAAGCGCTTTTCGTCTCAACAAATTGTGAGACTTCTTCAGGTAAAAACATTAAGTAAATTAAAACATATACATTCTCGTCATTCTGGTCATTACCCCTAACAACCAATGACTGAAGGCTACCTAATTAACCAATTACCTAATTAAAACCCTCCTCTTTATAGACATACTGCAAACTGTTAGAATAAAGTAAAATAAATATAAAATGACAGGCCTATACCATATAGTTTATTAGATTAAAGGGAATTATACTCATACATATATATATATATATATATATATATATATATATATACACACACACACACACACACACACATGTACTAAACACACAATAAAAATAAAGTAATAATATTAAAAGTGATGATAAATAGTGCACCTATACTGTGTGTTTACTAGCCAGATTACTACCTCAGAAAATGTTTTAATTTCAGTATGCATGTGATGGAATAAACTTCATTCAGTCTAGGAAATTGGCGAGCTTTTGTTCGTAGTTGCGAAATCAATTCCAGTCTTTCCAAATACAACGATTCTGGGCCTCCTCTCCCATCAGGTATAATGCTGTCTATTGCCTTAAACCTAAATGTGTGACCCACCTGTTCCTGTGTATTCCTGGCCAAAGCATTCTCTAACTTACCCTTCTTTATTTGATAGAGGTGTTCATAAACTCTTTCCCTAAATTTCTTGTCGGTCTTCCCTATGTAGAATGCCAGACATTGCTGGCATTGGGGCACATAGAACACAGCCCTAGACTGAAAGTTTAGTTTATATTTAATCCTATATTCTCTGATGGTAACCGATGGACCTGTTGCCATATGTGAGCAGTAGTGTCACATATTACATTTACACATGCCATTTCTGTTTCCAGAATTTAATGCTACACCCTTAGATTCCAGAAAGCTTTTCAGATTCTGGCCCCGTTTGAACACCAATGTAGGTGGACCATGAAGTTTATACCTAGTAGCTGAGTCATTTCTAATAATGTCCCAGTTTTTATTAATAATTCCCATAATCTCATACCCATCTGAGCTAAAGGGTGTAATCGGAGGCTCTAAATAAAAATCTGCCTAAGCAGCAGAGACCTCCAAAGCAGACACCCAAGCAACCGCTACCCCAAAACAAAACACTTACAACACATAGCTCACAAAACCAGTGTGCCGAACAGTCACAGCCCTTAAGGCTAAACAACACATCTGATACACTTGCAATAGGTGACTCTATCGTCAGGCACACTGATGTCCCGCTCACCAGGCTGAACAAGGAGAAGGTCACAGTGAGCTGCCTGTCGGGCGCTAGGATCCGCCACATAACACAAGCACTCAGGTCACTCCAAGGCAAGTACAAATATGACTCAGTCATTATCCATGCTGGTGTGAATGACCTGAGATGTACCTCCCTGGACTACATGAAAAGAGACATAGAGGAGCTCTCTGAGCATGTAGCCCAGGCCGGTATGACCCTGACCTTGAGTAGAATCTTACCTTCACCAAGAATGATGCCACAGTATGAATACAAGATGATCATTTTCAACAATTGGCTTAAGTATTGGTGTCATTCAAAGGGGACCCAATGCCTGTCAGCCTGGGATGACATGCTCGACAAGCCATGATTTTTCACTAGGGACGGCTTGCTCCTGTCATCCCTGTGCTTTCGGATATTGGCAAAGGCTCTTGCTACCCACATAGTGCCTTTTTTAGGGAAGGCTCAAAAGGCAAACCCACCACCATAGGTATCACAAGGGATAAGAAACTAAGAGTAATGTTACTCAATGCCAGAAGTCTAAACCTCAAGATGCATGCACTCAAAACTCTCCTTAGCATGGAGAACATTGATATCTATGCAGTAACAGAAACCTGGTTCAAGGCTCCCGAAAGCACCCCAGCACTACCAGGTTATACCTCATAGCATGCTTTTCGGCCACAAAATTTGGACCAAACCACAAAAGGAGGGGGAGTATCAATATTCGTCAAAGATATCCACACCTCTAGGTTGGTGGCACAGCACGAAGCATCAGAGACTATCCATGTGCAACTAACAGTGGGTAAAACTGCCTTCCAGTTTATAGCCTGCTACAGACTACCCTCCCAAACCCAGGAACCCCACTTGGCCTTCCTGAGAACACTGGAAAATATGAAGGTCTCTCCAAACACCATTATATTGGGCGACTTCAACTACCCAAACATAGACTGGGAGCATTACTCTAGCTCCAACACCCTAGCCCAAAGGTTCCTAAAATTTCTAAACTCAAATGCTATGGAACAACTTGTTACCACTCCCACAAGAGGGGAAAACATACTGGACCTGATCATCACCAACATGGGGACTCTATGCTCCAGACCAGAAGTGTATCCCTCATTGGTAAGATCAGACCATAAACTAATCTCAATGGATATTCACATTCCGACTCCACCCCCTGCCCTGAAAACCACAGTGAAAAACTTCTCTAATGCAAATTTCACACTCCTCAAAACTGAGGTGGAATCCTTCAAAGCCCCGGGGGCTGTGGAAAATATGGCCCAGACTGCAGAATCCTTTATAAATGCATTCTATGAACACCTTCAGGAATGCATGGATCATGCAATCCCAAATAAAACCAAGTCCCAATCCTCCAAAGGCAGACGTCCTGTCTGGTGGACCCCAGCCATAGACAAACTATACAATAGAAGGAGGAAGCTACTACATGACAGAGCAAAATCCCAAAAAGGGAAGGCATCTCTGATCAGTATTAGCAAAAAACTACAGGCACTCATAAAATCGTCTAAGGCCAGCTTTCAGAGAAAAATTGCACAGAACACTAAGGATAATCACAAGGCTTTCTTTAGTTATGTTAGGAACCTGGGTGGGAATTCCCAGATATGCTCAGAATTAGTCCAAAATGACAAAAAATACATAGAACCCTCAGACATTGCCATCATCCTAGCTGACAGGTTCAGCGCAAACTTCTCCCCCCCCCACCAAAAGGGCAAATATCTATCCCAGCAGAGTGCTGCCCCCCTGACATCTCAGATGCTCAGGTAAGAGCTGCCCTCTCCAAAGCAAAAAACACAGCATCAATGGGACCAGGCAGTGTCCCAGGCTGCGTCCTACATGAACTCCAAGAAGAGCTAAACCAAACATAATACTACTGTTCAATCTCAGCCTTACTACAGGATATGTACCCAAAGAGTGGCGTACAGCAACAGTGGTCCCTCTCCACAAAGGTACTGCCTCAACAGATCCTGGAAACTATCGCCCCATAAGCCTGACTAGCTTGGTCTGCAAAGCTATGGAAAGGATCATCATGGACCTCATAAATAAAGATATTGGGGACCTACAGACACTGGATCCTACCCAGTTTGGCTTTATTAAGGGCAGATCCTGCCTCTTAAACCTGTTTGATTTCTTTGAAACAGTCACTAAGGCCATTGACGAGGGGAAGGTGGTCCACACAGCCTACCTGGACCTCGCAAAAGCCTTCGATACAATACCCCACTCGGGCATTATAGATAAGCTCACCAGCTTAAATATAAACCCCTATGTCACTAGATGGGTTGCAAACTGGCTCAAGGACAGAACCCACATGGTTAGAATTGCTGGAACCATGTCAGACTCCAAACCAGTTACAAGTGGTGTCCCACAAGGCTCAGTCCTGGGACCTCTCTTTTTCGGTATATATTTCTCGGAGGTACAGGCCAACATGGAAGGACTGTGGCTGACCAAGTTTGCAGATGACTGCAAACTGGGCGCCATAATTGACACTCCAGCCAACACAGGCATCCTCCAAAAGGGCCTCATAGAAACAGACAACTGGTGCCAGAGCCATGGCCTCAAGCTAAACGCCAAAAAGTGTATAGTCATCCCCTTTGTCCAAAACAAAGTGCCCACAAATTACCACATAGGTGGTAATCCATTAAGTACAGAAGACGTAATTAGGGACCTGGGGACCCAAGATGATAGCAATCTCTCATTTGACAACCACGTGGCCAAAGTGGTTAGAAAAACATTTTATATAGCCCACCTAATCATGAAGGGATTCACATCTAGATCAGGGGAGGTCATCGTGCCTCTTTACTCATCCCTCATCAGGCCCATAATTGAATACAATGCCCCTTTTGGGATGTACCTTACCAGACACCTGCAGCAACTGGAAAGACCCCAAAAGTACCTCACCAAGAGGATCAAAGGGCTCAAACAGATGCCATATGCTGCCCGGTTAAAGAAACTCCAGCTCTACTCAGTGGCATACCGCCTGCTCAGAGGCGATCTGTACCTGACGTATAAAGCCATGTCCAACCCGGAATTAATGGACATGCTGCACCTCAGAAAATCCAAATCCCATCGAGCTACACGCTCGAGAGGCTTGAACCTCAGCACTGAAATAAATAGGACATGCTGGAGGGACAGATTCATAACCCATAGGCTCCCTTCACTCTGGAATAAAATCCCAGTCCAGGTTAGGTAGAGTCCCTCATTGACTCTCTTCAAGAAGAATCTTGATGAGTGGATGGGAGATTGTAGGTTTACCCCGGGTATCACTTCTGTGTCACTGTTAGACAGAGGCACAGTATACTAACCTCGAAAAAGGGCATAGCAAAATTATTTTAAAATGGGTGGCGAAAACCAAACACACTCTGGCTAGGCTTATAAATGCCCTAGGGCAGATAGCCTAGTATGAACCTATGAACCTATGAACCTAATCAAACTACACTGCACAAAATTATTCTTTTCTGGGTAGTTATTTAACTGTTCTATCACCACGGTTTCAGACAGATTTTTTTCTGTCCAGTATTGGTTTGTAAAATCCTTTCAATCTTTTGTCTTGGACTTCCTTCAATAACTGGTTCAACAGGTAGTTGGGGTAACCCCTATTAGAAAATCTTTCTTTCAATTTATCACACTCAATAACAAATTCAGCATCCCTGGTTACCATTCGTGCGGCCCTTACCAATTGCCCCTTCACCACAGATCTTTTTTGGTGAAGGGTGTGGCAGCTAATAAAATGTAGAAATGTATTCGAGTAGGTCTCTTTCCTGTAGATTGTCACTGAATAGCAACCATTTGAATAGTCCTTACTTAAATTCACGTCTAGGTATCCTATCTTATCTTTCCAAAAATTAAAAGTGAAAGACAAGAAATGAGTGGTATTATTAATGTATGTTACCAATTCATCAGCTTGAGATTCATTCCTTTCAATTAGCATAAAAATATCATCCAAAAAGCAGGTGTAGAAATGGATCTGTCAGAGGGTCTGTCCTGATTTCTTTACATACTCTTCCTCCCAATACGCCATTACGAGGTTTGTTATGCTGGCTTCGCAAGGGGACCCCATCACCACCCCTATTTTCTGGAGATAGAATTTATCATTAAAATTAATGAAGTTATAGGATAGAATAATAGCTAATAATTCCTCAATTAATGAAATGTCCACTATTGGAGCCCCCTTTTTTCTGTAATATACTATTGACCTATTATACTCCTTCTAAGTGGAGCAATAAGTGAGAAGGTCACTAAAAAAACAATCAGTAAAAACAAAATGAAAACTCCAGCAAAGCTAGAACTTTCACTGAGTGACCTCCCAAACTTCTTGTATCAGAGTCACCTGGGATATATGCAAATGACCCTTATGAACATCAGGTGTTTCCGCTAAATGGTAATTCTGAATGCCCATGACTCTTCATCATTTTAACGGACAATTTCAGGCCAACAAAGCCAAACCCCACTAGCTGTGGATATGTATATGCAATATGTAATATTACTAAGGCAGAAAGCAAGTATTGGCTTTACTTAAACAAGCCCCAGTTAGGGTAATGCAACCCGACAAAGGGTGTGGGCTAGTGATAATGAACAATGAAGACTATATAAGTAGAATGTCAAGGATTTTAGACAGTAATGTACACACTGACATTTCTAGAAGTGAACTCAATACAGCTTATGGGACGATACGAGCTCTGCTCAATGACATGTTCATTGAAGGGAAAATAGACTTAGATCAACTGAATTACTTAAATATGCCAGCACCAAAAATCCCAATATTGTTTGGAACACCCAAAATACACAAGAGTCTGTGTGATCCACCTATGAGGACCTTAGAGGATGCTAGAAATAGCTTTACCTACTCCTGTGCTAAGTTTGTGGATCACATTTTAAAGAAGTATGTCAAGGAAGATGGACACATTTGCAAGGACTCTTGGAGCTTTTGTCCAACATCAATAAACTAGAGATTAACAAGGATTTGAACTTCCTGACAGTGGACGTCAAGGACTTGTATTCTTCAATTCCCCACTTAGAGGGAGTAGAATGGGTCAGCAGTATATTATGGAGAAATAGGGCCCCAGTAACGGAGATTTAATTAATTGAGGAATTATTAGATATTATTCTATCCTATAACTTTATTACTTTTAATGATAAATTCTATCTCCAGAAAATAGGGGTGATGATGGGCTCCCCTTGCGGAGCCAGCATAACAAACCTCGTAATGGCGTATTGGGAGGAAGTGTATGTAAAGAAATCAGAACCCTGCCAGATCCAGTTCTACAACCACTTTTTGGATGATATTTTTATGCTAATTGAAGAGAATGAAGCTCAAGCTGATAAATTGGTAACATAATTTAATAATATCACTCATTTCCTGTCTTTCACTTTTAATTTTGGGAAAGATAAGATAGCTTACCTAGACATGAATTAAAGTAAGGACTATTCAAATGGTTGCTATTCAACAACAATCTACAAGAAAGAGACCTACTCGAATACATTTCTACATTTTAGTAGCTGCCACCCCTTCACCAAAAAAGATCTGTGGTCAAGGGGCAATTGGTAAGGGCTGCATGGATGGTAACCAGGGATGGCAAATTTGTTATTGAGTGTGATAAATTGAAAGAAATGTTTTCTAACAGGGTTTACCACAACTACCTCTTGAATCAATTATTGAAGGAAGTCCAAGACAAAAGACTGAAAGGTTTTTAAAAATCAATATTGGACAGAAAAAATCTATCTGAAACCATGGTGATAGAACAGTTAAATAACCAGACTTCAGACTAGTGACAAGTGGAGTACCACAGGGTTCAGTCCTGGGTCCTCTCCTGTTTGGTATCTACTTCTCTGAAGTACAGGCTAACACAGAAGGTCTTTGGCTAACTAAATTCGCAGATGGCTGCAAACTAGGAGCCATAATTGAAACTCCTAACGATGTGGACATCCTACAAAAGGGCCTCACTGAAACAGATGCCTGGTGTCAAAGACATGGTCTCAAGCTCAATGCCAAAAAGTGCATTGTCATCCCCTTTGGTAAAAATTCTGTACCCATGAACTACCACATAGGCGGTAGTCTACTTAACACCGAAAGTGTGATAAGAGACCTTGGGACACAGGTGGACAGTAGTCTCTCCTTTGATAACATATTGCCAAAGTGGTCAGGAAATCCTTCTATGTGGCACACCTCATCACAAAAGGTTTCGCATCCAGAAAAAAAGAGGTCATTGTTTCCCTCTACTCATCACTCATTAGACCCATTATACAGTACAATGCCCCTTTTGGTATGTACCTCACAAGACATCTACAACAACTGGAAAGGCCGCAAAAATACCTCACAAAGAAGATTAATGGCCTCAAACAGATGCCTTACACAGACCATCTCAAAAAACTCCAGCTTTACTCCACCGCATATCGCCTACTCAGAGGCGATCTCTGCCTAACATACAAAGCTATGTCAAACCCAGAGCTGTTGGACATGCTCCACTTAAAGAAATCCCAATCCCTCCTAGCTACACGGTCTAGGGACTTAAACCTTGTCACCACAATAAACAGAACATGCTGGAGGGATAGATTCCTGTCCCAGAGACTTCCCATACTCTGGAACAGGCTACCTATCTATGTCAAACAGAGCTCCTCATTAGCACTCTTCAAGAAAAATGTTGATGATTGGATGGGTAATAGGACATTCACCCCAGGGATCACTTATGTGGTTCTGCTTGACAGGGGAACAGGAAAGTAATTTTCTTGTGTGGCGAAAGCCAGGGTACATTTTTGGCTAGGCTTGTATAGGCCCTAGGGCCAATAGCCTAGTACCTGCCTATGAACCTATGAACTACCCAGAAATGAATAATTTGTCCAGTGTAGTTTGATTATACCCTTTAGTTCAGATGGGTATGAGATTATGGGAATTATTAATAAAAATGGGGACATTATTAGAAATGACTCAACTACTAGGTATAAACTTCAGCGTCCAGCTAGACTGGTGTGCAAATGGGCCAGACTCTAAAAAGCTTACAAGAATCTAAGGGTGTAGCATTAAATTCTGGAAACAGAAATGGCATGTGTAAATGTAGTATGTACCACTACTGCTCACATATGGCAACAGGGCCATCCGTTACCATCAGAGGCAGAGAATACTGGATTAACTATAAACTTAACTGTCAGTCTAGGGCTGTGGTCTATGTGCCCCAATGCCAGCAATGTCTGGCATTCTACATAGGGAAGACTGACAGGAAATTTAGGGAAAGAGTTTATGAACACCTCTATCAAATAAAGAAGGGTAAGTTAGAGAATGCTTTGGCCAGGAATACACAGGAACAAGTGGGTCACACATTTAGGTTTAAGGCAATAGACAGCATTATACCTGATGGGAGAGGAGGCCCAGAGTTGTTGTATTTAGAATGATTAGAACTGATCTGGCAACTACGAACACAAGTTTGCCAATTTCCCAGACTGAATACATACATGCTGAAATTAAAACATTTTCTGAGGTAGTAATGTGGTTAGTAAACACACAGTATAGGTACACTATTTATCATCACTTTTAATATTATTACTTTATTTTTATTGTGTGTTTACCCAGCTTTAGTACATGTATACATATATATATATATATATATATATATATATATATATATATATATATATCTATATCTATCTATATATATATATATATATATATGTATGGGTATAATTCTCTTTAATCTAATAAACTATATGGTATAGGCCTGTCATTTTATAAGTATGAATTATCAAGTGAGTGTTTATGATCTATTTATGGATGCATGTATTCATTTATTTATATATAGCTGTATATATACAACTGTTTGCATTTTCTGAATGCTATTTCCTGTACTTTACTGTATAGATGTCTTTTATACACACACACATATATTTTTTTTTAAATAGTCTTGAATGCATTTTTAAAAAAAATATGTAAGCCTATAAGATGTACACCATTGTAATGGCAGTATTTTATTTTTATTTTTATGTTTATTTTACTTTATTCTAACAGTTTGCAGTATGTCTATGAAGAGGAGGATTTTAATTCAGTAATTAGTTAATTAGGTAGCCTTCATTCATTGGTTGTTAGGGGTAATGACCAGAATGATGAGAATGTATATGTTTTAATTTTCCTAATGTTTTTACCTGAAGAAGTCTCACAATGTGCTGTGACGAAAAGCGCTTTGTGTGTACTAGTGTTGTATTAAAGAACGTGGTTTACTATTGGTGTGGACTCTCTCTTCTCTGGAGGCGTATTGGATCATCTAGTAAACCTCTTTGAGTCATGATTATTTCCATAAGAGATGTTTCCTCCAGCATGCATGGTCTCTTGCGTGTTTCATAATACACCTCTAGCATAAATAAAATGATTGACTAGGTGCAACTGCTGTGACAAATGTGTAAATGATGACACCTGAAACATGACCACAACACATACCTGGTCTGTATTCCATCAGATTCAAACATGGTTGTAAGTGTATAATGCCTCTTTGTGTGAAAGTTGGCAACGATCACCATAGAGTACTGCTAATTCCCATTCTAAGTTCAACACCTCAAGGTATGATTATACATGTAGTAACAGTTTGCCATCAGTGGTGCAACTGAGCTTGGCACAGCTGCACTTCAGGCAAAGAGTAAAAAAATACAACAGATAATTCTTTGTTTAGGTTGCTCAATATCTGTATGTCTGTTTTGCATTTTGATCAACAAAGGGGCTTATTCTATTGAAGGTTAGGGATGAAAAACTGTGGCAATGCTGCTCAGTGCGCAGCTGCAGCAGAGAAGCTTGGGGTGGTTCCACTGACAGACGTCTAGGAAAAAATTGTGTTTCGAGGTGTTTGTGTCTATACAGGGTATTGCTAACCTCTGTTGCACGGTACACAGCAATGCGGAACCATGAGGCTTAAAAATAGGTGAAATTAAACACTTGTAAATTAATCTACCAATAGGAAAGCATAGAATGAACCTTCCTCCAGCAATCCACAGCTCAGGCAAGGCTGGATCCACACTCTTCTGCCACAAGGGTGCAGGGGAGCCCATCTTAATGTAGGATGGCTGGTTTAGTGCTCAAGTGAAAGAAAAACAGGCTAGATTCAGTAGATCTAAATCTAGACTATGCTATCTAGGCTAATAGTACAGTTGAAATCAATTGCAGAAATCAATGCAGTCACAACAGTAAAAATACAGACATAATGCAGTTTAAAAAGTGCAACAGAAACACAAAATATACTTATTTTCTTGATTTCTGTCTTTGATGTCTTGGATTAAAGCAGAACTACTCTGGACCTTTGGCAAAAGACAGCAAATGTCGAGCAGCTCCTGTTAATAGAGAACAAACTCATGAAAACATGAGGCTCAAATATAGGCAAAATTAAACATGTTAAGCTAGTATAAGAATAGGAAAACACACAATGAACCTTTTTTCAGCAATCCCCAACTCAGACATCAAACTCCGATCAGCTCCAGTTAATCGAGCATTAACTTTAATCAGTTAAATACATGCCTGCTCTGTGATTGAAAGTATCTGTGAAATAGTGTGTCCACTCTAACGACCTCTTTTGCTTGACCAGTAGGCTGCACTGCATGTGGAAGTTATTATATATATATATATATGTATATATATATATATATATATATATATATATATATATATATATATATATACTGTTTTGACCTACTGGTTAAAACCATGAATGTTTTCTAAGAGATGGTGTTATATTGTTCTTATCAGTGTAGTGCCATGTTCTGATAATTTCCTCAATATATCTGTATATCTACACTGCATTACTATGGTTCTTGCTATGCAATTCTCTTCCCTGACTTTCTCTCTAAATATACCATACGTCTGTTTTTCCCTCATTTCATATTGCAATTCCTATTTGTATTAGACTAACTTACCTTTAATTTCTCTACAAACTATCTAAAATGTATCTAAATATTAAATGATTGTCATATAATTTGTATAGGTTCATAGTTTAGTACTAGGCTAACTGCCCTTGTGGGCCATTTTATGCCTAGCCAGTTACCCCAAATAAGAATCAAACCTTGCACCTTGTGTTGTAAGGTGAGCACCTTAACCATTATGCCAACCTACCTATCAATTCTTAACCAGTGTTTTATATTATGTCTAATTTGTTATAATTATTTAAACTGCAGATGTTTTGTTTTATTTTTGAATATTGTAAAATTATTATTCTTAAAATGTTTTGTAATAATCTGGAGCTTTTTTCCCCGGGCCCCCACTGAAAATGGGTTTCTACCGAGTCAAACTTTCCTGGTAATCAAATGTCAATAAATAATAAATAAATAAGTAAACAAACCTCACAAAAACTTGGCGGACTCTAGAGAACAAAAGATTATTATCTCATACAAGATACTTGGAAGTTCCCTTTTAGCTTATTTAATACCATCATTACTATATAAGGCCCCTCATTTTCACAAATCTGCAAACTGCTAAACTATTATAGTTGGAACAATGTTATAATTAAACTGCATTGTTTGCAGCTAGTCTAACCAACTTACTCCATTGTTGTACTCTCTCAAGCAGCTTCCCTTGTTAGGATTACAAACCTGTATAAAACTCACCCAACTCAAAACAATACACACAATCCTATTCTAGCTGGAAGAATGCCCAGCTACAACCACATTTTGCTGGGGTTTATACTTAGCTATCCTTTACATTCCACTGATAAAAACATATCAGGCAAACATAAGCCTAACAAGAGTTCATGTGATGCATTATTTTCCTACTCTGTAGAAAAAAATGTGGAAATCTTTCCCTCCAGGGCTCAGACAACTTAATTTACTCAACACTTTTAAACACCATTAAAAATCTTTCTGCAATGCAAGAGCTGCAAATATTCAACTTCATCAAAGAACTCAGATAGCATCAACTGGATAACCACCCAGTCACATACATCACTTCTTTAAAGTGATTCCCTAGTCCTCTGAAAAGAAATAATCAAAATATGAATTCTCCTGTCACTCCTTCTGTTGCTAAAACCCCCTGCTCTCCTAATAGTACGCTTCTTGTCCTATGAAATCCTGCCTATATACCTCCTAAGCCCCCTCCCTATTCTAAGCCCCCCTCCCTATTCTAAGCCCCCCTCCCTATTCTTGTCAACTTCTTATCTACTTTTCTAATTTAAATATTGTCTTTCGAAATCAAATAGTTATTTTTATTTATTTATTTTTATTTAACATTTGTTGACCGGGAAAGTCCGACTAGGTTCCACAGATCCTGTTTTCAGTGGAGGCCCGGGGAGAAATGCTCCAGAAGCATGTCTTATGCAACAAAAGACAGCCATCACTACAGACCAGTTTTGATGTAGCATATCCTATGTAGCACCTTACTTCTATTTTTTCACTGCTATCAGACTTTGAATTCAAAAAATATCCTTTTAGTTATGTACTGCAATACATATGTAAATTGTATATTTGAATATGTTGATCCTTTTGTAGTGAAATATCTCTGTTTTCTGTATATATCTTATTTTTTTACTATGTGTTATTATCTTGCATTGTTGGAGTATTTCTCCCTGTGAATCTGCTGAGAATGGGCACTGCTCTTTTGCACTCTCCTGGCAAACAAATAGTAAGACAAAAATAAATATATAAATAAAACATAAATAAATAAATTAAAATATCAATGCATTTTAAATTTAGCGGTCTTTTGCAGTTTGAAACTCATTGTGTTTGGGCTACAACAGTTTGTCTGGCACATAGTGCAGATGAGTAGGGCTATGAACTGTTAATAAGTTACTTTCTGTAGTATAGGGCTTGACTCCATCAGGCTTTGTTTATCTTCCATTTCACTCTAGCCATTTCCGTTTCCCAGAATGTAATCGTGGACTGCTCCTGGAAAGACACACTTGCATCCAGTGGGCTACCCCACATTGTCAGAAAATGAATTAAAAATGTGTCTTTTAAATTTCTGCACCTTTCACAAAGCCACTAATAACTACTTCAATATATAGTGTTTGACTAGAATTCCCAGCAGGCTTGATGTAGTTTAATGTGCTGCCAAACACATTTTCAGTACATAGGAGCTTAAATATAAGAGGAGTTTACTGTTGCTCATCCAAGTCTGTTTTCAAAGTGAGAGTATTTTGTTTTGTTTAGCAAATGGCTGTCAGTGATTTTGCAGTAAAGTTTCAAATCCATTTTAAATTTAATCCAATTCTCTGAACACTGTAAAACAGGTACAAGTTGCTGTTCTTGAATTTCTGGTACGCGATTCTTTTTCTCTTTTCCGTAAGTGCCCTTCTCCCACTTCTGTAGTATCGTTACTTGACAATTTGATTTATTACACTGTTGCATACTAACAATTCATCCAAACCATAATCTTTGAGCAAGACAAATTTTATTTATTTATTTACATTTGTTGACCGGGAGTGTCCGACTGGACGTAGGTCCATTTTCAGCGGAGTCCCAGGGAGAAAAGCTCCACAGTTAAAATAAACAGACAGTAGTTACATTGGATGTACATAGCGATTAACAATATGAGTAACATAGCAATTAATTACAAACATAGTTACAGATGAAGAACATAGTACATCAGTAGACAACTAGAATCTTTATCTGCAAAGTACATAACAGACATTAACAATTGTTACAATAAGAAGTTCCTGCTGTATAATAAGTACTAGGCTTATGAGCATCTGAGCTTGCTATAATCAAGGTAGTTAGTGGAGTGGAAAGAAAGGTAGTGGTTGGATGGGGTGGGTGATGTTAGAGTGGGAGTTGCAAGGGCATAGCCAACATGTTTTCAGGTGTGCTTTTAGTAAAGTTTTGAAGTGGGTGTATAATGGTACAGAGGTAATTGTGGGTGGGAGGGTGTTCCATAATTTGGCTATGGCGCAAGAGAATAGTGCTTCTCCAGCAGAGTTATTGGCTTTAGTGATCTGCAAGTGATTTTTGTTGTTGGATCTTAGTGGCCTGGTAGTGCGATAGGGTTGGAGTAGATTCTGGAGGGACGAGACATTTAGTGGATGGTTTGCTAGTTTGTGGGTGAGTGAGAGTTGATACCATTGAAGGAGGTGAGGGAGTTCAAGCCAGCCCAGTTCAGCAAGTGAGAGACAGTGGTGACTACGGTAGGATGCCCCTGTGGCGAATTTGGCGATTTTGTTGTAGCAGGTCTCTAGCTTGTTTAGATCGCATTGCCTTAGGTTGGTATATATTGGAGAGGCATAAAGTAGGGTGGAGATAAGGTGGGAATTTGTTACTGAAATCTTTGCTGCTTTGGTGAGAAGTTGTTTATTTCTGTATAATGCTCCTAGTTTTTTGTGGACTTTTTTTATGGTCATGGATATGTGAATGTCAAATTTTAGTTTATTGTCTGTTTCCACTCCTACCAATTTGGTGTGTTCTATTGGGTATATAGTGGTGTTGTCTTTTGCTGTGATGTTAAAGTGAGAGCTGTTTTGAGTATGTTTGATGGGTTGGAAGATGAGTAGTTTAGTTTTGTTTGGGTTGAGTATTAACTGGGCATTGGATAACCAATAACAGAGGAAAAGGCTTCCTGTGTGACTTTTTGCAGTTTGGGTAGGGACTGGGCTGAGCAGATGATGGTTGAGTCATCTGCGTATTGTATGAGTGTGCCATGTTTGGTGGCAGAGGCTAGATTATTGGTGAAAACAGAGAAGAGTAGGGGCCCAAGGATGGATCCTTGGGGAACCCCTATGGAGACAGATAGATGGGGAGATATGTCATTCTGCCATACAATGCATTGTTGGCGGTGAGACAGGTAACTCAGAAACCAGTTGGTGACTGATTTAGAGAAGGATAGGTTATTGAGGACAGAGATGAGTTGTTTGTGTGGGACCATGTCAAATGCTTTAGATAGGTCTAGGAAAGTAGCAGAGGAGAGATAGCCATTGTTTTTATGCTGAAGGATAGTGTTAGTAAAGGAGAGTAAGGCAGTGGTGGTGCTATGGTTTTGTCGGAAACCATGTTGAGTATTGAAAAGGAGGTTGTTAGTCAGGAGATAGTCTGAGACCTGTATGCATCTCTCTAGTATTTTGGAAAGTGGAGAGGGAATAGCTATGGGGCAGTAATTGTCTAGTTCTTTGGAGGGGCCACCTTTGTGGAGGGGAATTATATGTGATACTTTCCACAGTATGGGAATGTAGCTTTCTGACAGAGATCGGTTGATCAAGATGGGTACTGAGTAGACCAGAGCATCAGCTGTGATTTGTAGGTATTCACTTGGGAGGTTGTCTGTTACTAATTTGGTGGCCTTAAGTTTAGTTAAGAGTTTTTTTATGTTGGAGGTAGGTACAGGAGAAAAAGAGAAGGCAGTGGGGAGATTACTAGTTGAAGGTGTGGGTTAGAGGGGAGGGGGGTTGTGTTGTTTAGCTAGTGATAGTATGGTTTGTGTGAAGTGTGTGTTGAATGAGGTGGCAATATTTTCGGAGGAGTGAGGGATGTTAGGAGGAGGGGTACTGACTTTACCCGGGTGGAGGATGGAGTTCATGGAGGACAAGAATTGTTTGGGGCTGTGTTGAGAGGAGTCTAGGGCAGACTGGTAGTATTGGAATTTGTCCTGTTTTATTAGCTTTTTGACTCTATTGCGTAGTTCTAGGAATTTTTGTCTAGTTGAGGGGGTTTTCGTTTTGCGCCAGTGCTCCCAGGCTTTATCCTTGTTTTTCATTTCTGACTTTGTGGTTTTCTGTAGCCATGGGGACGGTTGTGCTTTGGTTCTGGAAAGTCTTATGGTTGCATGGTAATTAAGGATGCTCATGAAGGTAGTATTAAAAAATTCAACTGCGTCATCAAGACTGAGGTACTTTAGAGGATGCCAGTTACATTCTTTGAGGGATGAGATGAATGTGAGTGGGTTAAAGTTTAGTTTTTTACGTATTTGACGGTAGATGACAGGTTTAGCTTGGTATAGATATTTTTTGAGTAGGAATGTTGGGGAGTGATCACTGAGGCTATCTGATAAGAAGCCTGTTATATATGACTGGGGGCTCTTACTGACTAGTATCCAATCTAGGGTAGTGTGCTTGCTGGAGTTTTTATTTAAACTGGTTGGCGACTGGACTTGTTGGGTGAAGCCATGAAGGTTTACATGATGGGTTGGATGGTTGCCAGAACAGGATTGCCAGTCAATATTGAAATCACCTAAGATGATAGTTTCTTGGGGGTTATGGTGGGTAGACCAGCTGAGGAGGTTATCTAGTGGAGGGATGTTTTGGCCAGGTGGGAAGTAGCATCCAATTATGTTGATGGTTTTGTTTTGGTTAATTTTGAGGTTGGTATATATTATTTCTTCATTGCCTATTTGTGGAGCTGATGATTTTAATATCTGGATGTTTAGATGCTGTTTAAATATTATAGCTACTCCGCCTCCTTTCTTATTTAGCCGTTCTACTCTTAGTATGCCATAACCTGTAGGGAGTATTTGCTCACTGGTAATGTGAGGTTTTAGCTAGGTTTCTGTCAGGATGACTATATCTGGGGTGTAAAAGTCTATGGTGGCATGGAGTTCATGGACTTTGTTGGATATACTTCTAATATTTAGGCTTAGTAGAAGGAAGTCATTGGCTTTCTATTGGCTGTGATATGGGTGAAGTTGTGGTTTCTAGTCTGATTATGAGGATTAGGGTTGGAGATGGTAGGGCCAGAGTTGGGGTGGATGTCTCCACTTAGGGCTAGTTTTGATATGCATGAGGTTATTCGTTTTCTCAGTTTTTGAATGTGTTTGTTTATTAGGGAAACTTTATGATTGTGCTCTGTGGGTAATAGGTATGGTGAGAGGGTTACTATGTTAAGTTGTAGGGATGCTTTATGCTTGAATAATATACTTGGTAGAATATGCGGGGGGTGCATAGGGATGGTTCTTGAGTTGGTGGGAGGAGAGCTGAGTGAGGGTGAGACAGGAGTGGTGGTGTGAGTAGTAGTACAGTGGTAGTGGTTGAGTGGGGCAATGATGGAGCTTTGGTAGGATATAAGATATGCAAGGAGAGTGCATACAGTGAGCATAGGTAAGGTATGCTTGTACATGTTAGCTGAGGAGGAGTGACAGTAGTGGGAAGATGGAGAAGGTAGTTTTGGGTTAGCACTGTGGTTGGCTATTGGAAAGATGGGAGGGGTTTGTGAGTGTAATAAAGGTAGGACCACTGGGGGCGGGAGATAATAGGGGGCAGGGTGGGGAGCAAAGCGGGTAGAGACCCTGTTAGTTGCTCTTATGAGGGGGATGGAAACAATCAGGTAACAGAGCAAACTTATAAATGAACATATGATAGTGACAAAGGGTGGTTGTAGTTTTAAAAATGGTGCCTGCCACAGGTAATATTTATTAAGCTTAATAACTTAATAGCTTAAGCTACAGGAGCCGTTTTTAAAATCCTCTTGGTGTAGCTGCTTGTCTCTTTGGATGGAGTGCTCATACCTAAGGTAGCCCCATCCCTTGCCTAGCTTCCTGTGGTTCCCAAGACCTAACAGCGGCCCATCAGGACCATAAAAGAAAACTAAACCAGAAGCCTCAACTCTTCTTAAAAATCAGGGTAAATACAAAACATTAGTACCCTATTCAGAGAGAACTATACTGTCCTTGTCAAGAACCTGACACTCTATCTTGAGGACTTTAACAATACAAAGCCTGTAAAAATTGTATCTTTATAAATTCAGCACTAGTAACTCCATTGTGTTGAATTATACTACTGGAACTGTTACCTTTAAAACCCTGTAAAGTCTCCTGGCGGTGTATGTGAGCAGCTATTCTAAGTATCTGAAGGCAACTGAATCTATTTTAAAGGAACTGAATGTGTTTTACTGCTTATGTAAATGCTCGCAAATGTTACTGACTTACATTTAATGTCTTTGTATCATAAACCATATGCGACCTAATTCTGTAATCATTTAAAGTAACTGGATGCTATTTTATGTACAAGAATGTGTTTTAAAGACTATGCAAAGGCCTGCACATGTTCCTGACTAACTCTAGGCATCTTTTAAGCATAATGCATTAGCGACCTAGAGCTGAACTCATTTAAAGTTATAATTTCAGTATCTGCTGTCTATTTAACAAAGCTGAAGTCATTAGATGCCATCTCATAGTATTTGAATGTTTCTCTTTAACTGCATACTTTATGGATTATGAAGACATTTGAGTGTGTTTGTGTCTAAAAGGATAGCTGTTGTAGCCTGCTAGTTCTATTTTCAACCTTTATTAACACTAATACTCATATCTCTCTCCCTCACTTGTATCACAGGTAGCCCCTCCCTTGCCTAGCTTCCTGTGGTTCCCAAGACCTAACAGCGGCCCATCAGGACCATAAAAGAAAACTAAACCAGAAGCCTCAACTCTTCTTAAAAATCAGGGTAAATACAAAACATTAGTACCCTATTCAGAGAGAACTATACTGTCCTTGTCAAGAACCTGACACTCTATCTTGAGGACTTTAACAATACAAAGCCTGTAAAAATTGTATCTTTATAAATTCAGCACTAGTAACTCCATTGTGTTGAATTATACTACTGGAACTCTTACCTTTAAAACCCTGTAAAGTCTCCTGGCGTGTAGGCCCGCTCCACTCCCTCCCTGCCCCTTATCCCACCCCCCAGCATCCCTACTTTTATAGCTACAAATAGTCCCTCCCACTTTCCCACTTAACAAATCCAAGGCTCCTTGTCAAACTCCATAACTCCTCCCACCCTAAGGCCCAACCCTCTAACAAACCCAACACAAAGTCTCTTCCCCACTCGTTACCCACTTCCCTACTTCAGTATGGCAAATTTCACTTATACTATTACCCCATCATAATTTTACTTCTCATCACCACCTATATCCTAACAATATATGAAAACCAAACTCTTATAGGCATTCCTTTCCCTAAGTGCCACACCAACTCCCAATTTAATCTCCATGACAGTTATATAACACCCTCAATCTACCAGGCCAAAAATATATTCCCCAAAATAGTCCACCCGACACTTCAACACCCTAAAATCCCACATAACAAAACTAATCTCAAAATAATATTTAAACTACAAAGACTTTTAGTTTACTTGAAAAACTGTATGAATATCGATGGAAATATTCACCCAAACCCAGGTCCCACCACTATGCCAATCTCTAATACCTATAATTTAACCCGAAAACCTACTGACTCCCTTCTAATATTACACCTGAACCTAAGAAGCATTAACAACAAAATTCACAACCTTCACGCCATCATAGCTAGTCATTCCCCTGACATCATGTGTCTAACCGAAACATGGCTAAAACCCTCTACTAAGAATGAAGAGATCCTCCCACCCGGGTACAATATTCTCAGGGCTGATCGTACAAAAAAAAAGGTGGAGGAATAGCTATTATGTTTAAAAATAAACTAAACATCCTTAAGAACCAAGTACAACCTCCTATGATCTCAAACCTAGAAATTATAGCCCTACAGATCTGCCTAAACACTCAAAACGCATCAACCTTATTGTAACCTATATCCCGCCAGGGAAGAACACAGAAAACCTGGAGCAATCCCTGAGCTGGCTAGCCATCAACTACCCACAAGAAACCATAGTTCTTGGAGACGTCAACATTGACTGGTCTCTCTATTCTACCCATATAACTCCACAACCTATTAACCTATATGGTTTCTCCCAAAATATCCTATCCCCAACCAGAATAGGCAACTCACTTCAAAAGAAAGTATAATTGACTGGATCCTTACTAATAGAGACTCTAATAACTACACCACTGGCACCCTTCCCTGTGACCTCAGCGATCACCTAATAACTTATATCATTAAACATAAATGCCCAACTTCTAACATCCCCTATATAGATTAATCAGAAACAAAAAATTAGTCCCTCAATTATTTCTTGCTGACCTGAAATTCTGCAACTGGACCATATTAAAGACTATTCCACTAGAAGAGTGTGTCCCACTTCAATGACACGTTCCTTAAGATACTTGACTCACATGCTCCACATAGACAAATTAGAACCAAAACTCATAGCACCTTGGCTCACTACTGATACTAAATCCAAAATCAAACTTGACCAAGCCTGGGAAAATGGAGAGCCACAAAACCCCCAAGACCGTTGTAAATTTCAACAACTAAGAAATGCCACGAAAACTGCCATAACCCAAGACAAAAACAATACTTCTGCAGCCTCCAGCAAAAACACCAGAACAACCCAAAGAAATTCTGGGCAGGTTTTAACAACCTTCTGCACCCAGGCAAAACTTCCACCCCAACCCCTGAGAAACTCTTAGAGAAGGCCAAGAAGAAGTAGCCAACACCTTTAACTCCTTCTTCACTGAGACTATCCAAACCTTAGCCAGTCACCTTACCTCCACTTCCCCACCTGCTGCTAAACTGCACGTGACAACCCTACCCCTTTAATTTAAAGCCAGTCTCTTCCTCCTATGCGCTCCCTCCTAAAAAACTCAAACCAACTACCCTAGCGGCTGACCACCTTCCTGCGAATTCTTACAAATTGCATCTGCTGAAATAGCCTACCCCATATCAATCCTAATAAACAGATCTATAACTGAGGTGAACATTCCCTCAATCTGGAAGACTTCCTATATCATTCCACTTCACAAAGGAGGTACCTCCTGGAAATGTCAAATTATAGACCAATAGCCATCCTGTCCCCATAGCGAAAATCATGGAAAGATGCATCCACAAACAACTTCTTCACTATCTGACCTCTAATAATCTCTTGTCCAATGCCCAGCATGGTTTAATCCGCACCATAGTACAACTACTGCCCTCCTTTCCTTTATTGACTCAATCAACAACAATCGCAATAACAAACTCATATCATCTGCCCTCTTTCTGGACCTATCAAAAGCATTTGATATGGTCAATCATCAATTCCTTCTCAACATCCTTGAAACCCTACGTCTGGACACTCCAGCACTAAACTGGTTCAATTCCTACCTCACTGGTAGGCAACAAGCTGTCCTATGGCAAAACAGAATATCAGGACTGCTCCCGAATACCATAGGCGTTCCTCAGGGCTCAATACTGGGCCCACTTCTGTTTTCCATCTTCATAAATGACCTTCAATCAATCATCCCTAAATCCACCTGTATACAATACGCCGACGACTCCACCTTAATCTGCTCCGACGTCTCCCTCTCGAATCTCCAAATGACCACACAACATTGTTTTGCACTAGTTGAAAAATGGTTCACTGACTTAAAACTTCTACTTAACCCATCTAAAACCAAACTATTACTTTTCTTCTCCAACATCTTCTCACCTCTAGGTAAAGAACTCCCAAACACTAACAACACAACCTTTCATATTAAATCCACTAATGGGACCCTCATAACCCCTGTCACCAGTACCAAACTGCTAGGTGTCACTATTGATCATAAGCTCAAATTTGACATACACATTACCCAAACAGTAAAGTCTGTTAACAAAAAACTAGGATCTATGTACAGAATTAAAAACTTCCTAACTCCCACTACCAAATTAACTATTGCTCGTACCCATCTCCTCTCTTCCCTCCTCTATGCTTCCCCGATCCTCTCTTTTCTCAATAAACGTGAACTTAACATGCTCTCTCTTGCCTATAACCACATTGCCAGATTTATTACAGGTTCCCCTTATCGAACCCATCATTGCCTTAATCTGAAGACTTGGCTGGTTGGAACTGCCAAATCTCCTCAAACTTAGCCAACTCGCGAAGCTTATAAAATTATCAACCATCCTGATAGAACTCCCTCACTGTGCAAAATTCTAACTCCATATACTAACCTCAATAGTCTCCGATCATCAAACAGCATCCAGATCCTAACCATTAAAGCAAAAACTCAGGTGGGGATGCCCTTTATGCAAATTCCATTGGCAAGCAGTGGAACTCCTGCCAAACAACCTTAGACTTACTTCTTCGCTCTATCATTTCAAAGCTAACCTTAAAGAATATCTCTCCACACAATGGACATGCCCATGTCGAGAACCTGACTAACTACATATCTCTTTACTTCTAGGTCCACTTCCTAGCCCATTTCCCTAATTGCAGATCTCTAAAATTTCTCTTTCCTTTTAGTAATAAGGAAAATCTCTGATTTCAGTCTATTTTTCAGTATCTTTAACGAAATCAATGTTCTGTGTATAATTTCCTGTCTGTCCTTTAGTCTTATATAACATCTATGTAAATTTTCATTCCTGCATATGTAAGCTGTATTCTCTTGTTGTAACAATACTTTGAATCTTGCAATTTAAATATGTACTTCTATTGTGTATTGGAGCTTTTCTCCTCGGGCCTCTACTGAAAACGGATATGTATCCAGTTAGACCAGCCCGGTTAACAAATGTAAAATAAATAAATAAATAAATTAACTTTGGATTGGCTTAAGGTAATAAACAGGGAAGGGGGAGGGGAGAACAAGGGTGTGAGCAGGCAGTTCTTTGGACTGCTGCTAATGAGCCAAAGCAAAGACAAGTTTTTGTTTAAGAAACAATCACAATTGACCAAGGACTGCTCTGAAACTGCAAGTCATTTCTTAACCATTTCTCATGTGGAAAAACAGGATAACCTTGTATCAGTAGGCTACTGTGGTCTCAGTTTAAATTAACAAACACACAGTATTTATCAGTTATGGATACTATTTGCTAACAGAAGCGAATAAAGAGAAAGTAGAAGATGAGTGTGTGTGTGTGTGTGTGTGTGTGTGTGTGTGTGTGTGTGTGTGTGTGTGTGTGTGTGTGTGTGTGTGTGTGAGTGTGTGTGTGTGTGTGTGTGGGGTGCTGCTTACAAGCCAAAGCAGAGTGATCTCCAGGGGAAAATGAATATTGGCTCAAACAGGTAGACACATACTCAAAGTTAACTGTAGCTGTTTGCAGACAGTTCAGACCTGGACTGCGCTTTTCTTAACAGAATGTTAAAGGTGGTACCGCAGTTGAATACTTAAGAGTGGTGTTAGGTTCAAAGTTAACTGTAGCTGTTTGCAGACAGTTCAGACCCGGACTGCGCTTTTCTTATAAGAATGATAAAGGTGGTACTGCAGTTGAATACCTAAGAGTGGTGTTAGGTTCAAAGTTAACTTTAGCTGCTTGCAGACAGACCCGGACTGCGCTTTTCTTACAAGAATGATAAAGGTGGTACCGCAGTTGAATACTTAGAGGGGTGTTAGGTCTAGAAAAGAAGAGTACAGAGAGGAGTAAGCACTTTTGAGATGGTAAATATATATTATAAAGATTATAAAAAACACACTGAGCAAATAGCTACCGCATGCAGGACAATGTCCTGAATCAACTACTTAGTATATGCAGATACTGAGCCAATTGGAAAAACATCAATTAGAAGGAACCTCATCAGACAGTTAGGCAGTCACAGATAAAAATATAGCGAGCAGCACTCTGTCCTGGGTCTCTAATGTGATTCTATCCACCAGTAACAGCGCAATTACATAGAAATAATTAGACACCAGTATGAGCTGTCTACACACAACACATTTACATAAATAACATTAGTGAACAAAGTGCAGCTATGCAAATAGACCATACTATTATACTAAAACAATTTAGTTACTATTTCTGCTGTGGATATTGCCAGGGTATGTAAAATATGCAAATATGTCATTAGACTGTAGGATTTATTATTTTTTTTCATAAAGAAATATAGGTAAATGAAGTTTCTAGAAAAAAAAAACTACCAGTCAGAAAACAAAACTACTCCTCAAGAAGTAGCCCAGAATACAGTTCCACTCTGGCTAAACCATGATTTAACCTAGCTGTTGGAGAAAAGGCCTTCTTTAGGTTAGGTCCTACCCACTACAATAGCCACCCAACTGAAGTTAAAACAATAAAACCATCGATTCCTTCCAAAAACGTCTGAAGGAATACCTACACCAGAATGCCAAATGCTCTTACTTCCATGATTATGGTTAAAAACAGCACTTTCAACTAGACGTAGTAGGCCAAGTGTAATTAAGTTTTGTATTATTCAGTTGTCTTTCTGTATTATTGTACTGTATTTTTCAATTTCCCCTTTGAAAAGTTTTTTATACATTTTGTGTGTGTGTTTGTGTGTGTGTATATATATATATATATATATATATATATATATATATATATATATACATATATATAAAACTACAAAAAATTACCACAAGGGCAGATTGCCACAAACTAATAAGTCCAAAAATGATAAAATTGGCAAGGCACAGCATAAAAGCAGGGAGACGTACTAAAAAGTCAATCCACTTTTAATAAACAGTAAAAAGGTAAGTGTTTTCACAATTAAAAATTGCTTCATCAGACCCTACTAGAAACATGCATCACTTCCTTTTATAACATCACACATTCAAATGAACCAATCACAGAACATACATTATTTAAAGAAACACATTCTTAAATAACATATATAAAATGTATAAGGCATCATCATTTCTTTTAAGTTTCCTGCCCCTCAGTCAAGCAGTGATGGCTAGATGATCACTGAGCCCTTTTCCCAAATGGGCTCTAAGTTTAATAATCCATCTGAGTTACTTATTCTCAGTGGTATTAGAAATATCACCTAGTCTAATGTCCTCAGGCACCAACTCTAGTACAGTGAATTTAAATAAATGCATGTCTCCTGATTCCAGCACATGTCTGACTATGGCACTATAAGTGTGTCCTTTCTTGTGACAGTATACATGATCTCTAATACGCTCACGCAAACGTCTGTTAGGTTTTCCAACATATTATTATTTAAGAAAATGAAAATGAAAAATCAGTCCAGGCCACCAGTAAAAACGTAGAAACTTTATATAATTCCAATAATAAAATATACAGATGAGCGCTTTCGTCTCCTACAAGACTTCATCAGATAAAACTTAAAAAGTGCTGCCATACTTTATATAGAAATCACTGCTGCTATCAATTAAGTCCAATTAAAATTTTTAAAGCACCATGCTGTGAATTCAATCCTTGTTACCTTCATTATTTGTCCAAAATGTATGCTTAATATCTTATCAAGTAGTACTTGGACAAACGTTGTTTGTATTATTAGCTCGCTGCATGCATTGTTATTCATTTTATGTTGGAAAAAACAAAAAGACGTCTGCGTGGGCATGGGCAAAGGGCTCAATGTTTTTGGATATATATATCTATATATCTATATATATATATATATATATATATATATATATATATATATATATATTGACCCAGTGGACCTTTCTAAACCTAGCCACGTTTTTCAAAAAGAATAATGATTTCTTGTACCCAAAGAGGAAACTAACTGCCAGGCATTTATTAGCTACTTCTGTCCATAAGGGATATAGGTGCTAGGATCTTGAAAAAATAGCCGAGCTGGATCCTGCGCCCACTGTCGTCTCGTATGAAATGAGCAGCCAAACCACAAAGCTATTCAGCACAATCGGGCGTAGTTTATTCCAATGGTAAAATAACAGCATAGAAGACCGTTTTGGAGTGGTTGTGAGATATAGGTGCTAGGCCCTGTGTAAATTTCCTGTTCCCAACACAGAGATCTAGGTCATACTTAGAAAGGGTAATAGATGTATTCAGCTTCAAATGGATGAGAAGCCTGTTCCATATGAGGAGCAGTCACTGGGACACATATCTGTCTCTCTAGCATATTCGGTTGAAGTCACTAGCAAAATTCAGGTTCCTTGGTACTCTTTGACTTATGCATATGTAGGAGATACATAAGTGTAGGGCTTGTGGATGCCTTGTAAGTTAGGCATAGTCCACCCTTCAACAATCTATAGGAGACTGAGTAGAGGGAAAAGTTACCTCTCCGACAGACAATAAGCTGTCAAATGGAAGAAAGCCACCTCCTCCTTTCTTACCACCCCCACAGGTGTACACCAAGGTTCCATATTAGGCCCCTTATTGTTCAACATTTTCATAAATGACTTCCATCTGTCTATCCCAAAGGCTAATCTTATCCAATATACAGATGACTCTACAATCATCTGTTCTGCCACCTCCATCTCCTCTCTTAAAATTAACCCAAGAGGCCTTCTCTTCCACTGAGTGCTGGATGTTAGATAACCATCTTGTACTCAACGCATCAAAAAACTAAACTTATGATATTTACTCCCTCTAAAAACACCATCCTAGACAAGAACTCTTTTACTATCACTAGCCAAAACAATATCTCTCTCGAGACAGTATCCCATACCAAACTCTTAGGTGTCCTCATCGATGAACACTTTAAGTTTGAAATCTCGAGATGGTATCCCACACCAAACACTTAGGTGCCCTCATCAATGAGCACTAAGTTTGATATCTCGAGACAGTATCCCACACTAAACTCTTAGGTGTCCTCATTGAAGAACACTTTAAGTTTGATATCTCGAGATAGTATCCCATACCAAACTCTTAGGTGTCCTCATTGATGAACACTTTAAGTTTGATATCTCAAGATAGTATCCCATACCAAACTCTTAGGTGTCCTCATCGACGAGCACTTTAAGTTTGATATCTCGAGATAGTATCCCATACCAAACTCTTAGGTGTCCTCATCGATGAACACTTTAAGTTTGATATCCACATACAAATGAATATTAAGAAAACTTGCCAGAAACTTGCATGCTTTACCGCCACAATCGCTACTTCACTTCCTCTACTAAACTTGTTCTCGCTATTACATACCTCATTCCTTCCCTCCTATATGGTGCCTAACTTCTCACTAACCTACAATTTTCCCTAAAGGCTGAACTCTCTTCCTGTTACAATAAAATATCCAAGTTTGCCGCTGGTTGAAAATCCTCCAGCCACCACTGCAATGCCCTCCACAAACGCAATTGGCTCGAGCTCCCCAACCATCTTACTTATATCCAACTCACTCATGCCCACAAGCTTATATTTCCTCCATCTCTCTGCCCCTCTCAAGCGTCTTCACTCAAAATGCATCTACCTGATAGATTTCTGAGATCCAACAACCAGAATCTGATTGAATTACACAAGCCTGCTCATCCTCCAGGTAAACAACTACGATCCTTTTCTCTATCATGGGTCTGGAATGCCTTACCACCTCTCATTCGCACCACCCATAACCACTCCACCTTTAAGACCTTGCTTCATTCCCATCTCATATCCCCCTGGGAATATTCCTGCTCCCTCCCTACATGACCACCCTCAACATTCTATCCTGATTTTCACTCTTCATCCTGCTATCTTCTCCTTCCTCTGACCAGCATAGCTCTACCCATACCCTCCCTTCATCCCATCACCTTTTACCCCTCATATCTCACTTCTTTGTACCATTCTCTCTCTCTCCCGACTTACTTTACACTTGATCTCTTCCTTTCCCCTTCTCTCTACCCCTCTACCCCTGTTATGACTCTCAGTTGGTACCTCTGCAAGGCTCCTTTCACTGCTATTTTTATATTCTCCACTGTATAAATTAAGGTATTTTGAAAATACTGTCTGACATGTTTTGTAAATATTTCATGAAATGTTGTTTTGTATCTGTAAACTGTATATTGTATACAGATTTCTAATGATTTGTCTAAATTTGTATAATGTCTTATGGAGCTTTTCTCCCCGGGACTCCAGTGAAAACAGGCTCTTCTCGGCCCAATGGACTATCCCAGTAAACAAACTGAAAAATAAATAAAATAAAAAGGCTTTAAAGTGCTCTGCATAAGGCAGGTTTGTTATGCCTTGTAATATTTTTGTAAGGAACCTTTGAGGTCACTGTAATTGCTGCATATGTCTGGTCAGGTACATACCAAACGGAGCATTGTACTCTATGATTGGTCCAATAAGGGTGAGAACAGCGAGATAATGACCTCTGGACCTAGATATCATGCCCTTACTTATACGTTATGCAACATAAAAGAATTTCCTCACCACTGTGGCCATGTGCTGGTCGATGGTAAGGCTACCATCTGCGTGCATACTCAGATCTCTGACCAATGGATTGACTCTTAAGGGTGTATTATTAACGTGGTAATTAGCCAAGAAACTTGACTTCACAAAGGGGACAATTATGCATTTCTTAGTATTGAGTTTAACCCCATGGCTTTGGTACCATTTGTTAGTCAGAAATAGACCTTCTTGAAGAATGCTAGTGTCTGCAGGGGAGTCAAAGATAACTCTCAGCTTCCAATCATCTGCAAAATTTGTCAGCCATAACCCTTCAATATTTGCTTCCATTCAAGAGAAATAGATGCCAAAAAGGAGCAAGCCCAGTACTGAGCCCTGAGGGATTTGCCTCTTGGTGGAGGTGGCTTTACCTAGTTTGACCTCCTGGGTCCTATCAGTGAGCCAGTTTGCTATCCAGCAGGTGATAAAAGGGTTTATACCTAAATTACTGACCTTGGCTATAATGCCTGAGTGCAGTACTGTATCAAAAGCCTTGGCCAGGTTGAGGTAAGCTTTGCACAGTCTTACCATCATCCAATGCTTTGGTGACCCTCTCAAAAAAGTCCACCAGATTTAATAGGCATAACCTTCCTTTAACAAAGCCAAACTGTGATGGGTCCAGAATTTCAAGTTACCTATCTTCTCATTTATCATGTCCTTCGTCATTCTTTCCATGGCTTTACATATGAGGCTGGTAAGACTTATGGGCCTGTAGTTACCCGGATCAGTGGTTGGACCTCCTTCATGCTGGGGAATGACTGTAGCCATCTTCTATTCCTTGGGAACAAACCCTGACTGAAGTGATTCAAGTGGACCAGAGAAGCCACATTTCAAGCTGTTCATTAAACATGCACGGATGTTATCGTGGCCCATCGAGTCTGTGTTTTTGGCCTTGGAAAATGCACTGATAACCTATTTCCTAGTAATAAAATAAAACAATATATGTTCGTAGAGCAAGACAATGGAGGGTCACCAATAAATCCAAAATACTTGGTAATAAAGACACGTTGGTAACACAGCAAACAGTCCAAAAACTCTAAGTCTTTTAGATCATAAAAAACAGGTTTATTGAGATAGAAATTGGTAAGCGCTTTCACTGAGACAGCTTCATCAGACCATATTACATTACACAAACAGACAGGAAGTTAATATATGTTAAAAAAGGCGCCAAAGTAAAATTACTTAAAGAGACATTACTTAAAAACTCATCAAAGTCAGCACTAAATAGACAACATCTATAAGAACATTTAAAACTGCTGATAGAAAAATTAATCAATATTTAATCTTAGGCCTCCTAGACTTTAATAGTGGACGTAGTGGCACCTTACCATTGATGCCCGGTGGTACATCTGCCCTGAATTTGATAATCCAGTTAATTTCTCGAGTTTCAGTATAGTTTTCAACATCACCCCTCCTACATGTTCTGGAAATTTGTTCCAGTATCCTGAACCTAAACTCATGGTTAGGGCCATGATCCTTTACATGTTTTGCAAGAGCATTATATAGATGTTCTTTCCTGATGTGATATGCATGTTCACGCATCCTGTCTCTCAGCACATGGTTGGTTTTACCTACATAGTAGGCCGGGCACGCTGTGCAGGTTGCCAAATAAATCACATCCTTGGACATGCAGTTGCCCGTTACCCTGATGTTATAACTACCTGTTCCTAGGGGGTATCTAAAAACTGGATCACTCAAAATATAAGGGCAGAAATTACAATTGTTACAAGGTGTCATATAAGGTCCCTCTGTGTAAGGAACATTAATACTTAACTTAGGATAACACAACAATTGTTTAATATTCTTCTTGTTGCGGTAAATAAATCTAGGCTTGTTGCCAGTAAGTCTCTTGATGGTAGGATCCACCGATAATACATGCCAGTGTTTCAAAAACACATCTTTAAGTGCCCCTACATCCTTGGTATAAGAAATGGGAAAAACTACTTCTCCCCCATGTATAGGATGGTCATTTAATGAATGTGTAATCCCGTCATCCATATAAAACCCAGGGGCTCCTTCAGAGAAATATGGGATGGCCCTATTCTCTCTCAGCCTATTAATGGACTCCATCCCTTTATTGATGTCCAATATACTATAGCCATGTTCCCTTTCCAAGCTAAAATCATTTGTACCTTTCTACAGGCGTTTTGTCGACGACCTGTTTTTAGCTTGGAAAGGTACCCCCACACAGTTGAACACATTTTTTAATCAGATCAATGACTCTTTATGGTTCCTTAAATTCACCATGGAATGGTCCAGTAGAAGGATACCCTTTCTCGACATTTATGTTGAGAAGTTACCAGGAGGGTTAGTCAATACAGGGTTGTTTCGTAAATCCACCCATAGGAACACCCTATTACATCGTACTAGCATGCACCCGGGCTATGTCTATCGTAACATAGTCCGTGGCCAATCTATGAGACTATCAAGATATACACCTCATGATCATGAATTTGTCTCAGGTCTGGAGGATTTGGATAGAAGATTCAGGGAACGTGGCTATAGTGTATCGGACATCAATAAAGGGATGGAGTCCATTAATAGGCTGAGAGAGAATAGGGCCATCCCATATTTCTCTGAAGGAGCCCCTGGGTTTTATATGGATGACGGGATTACACATTCATTAAATGACCAGCCTATACATGGGGGAGAAGTAGTTTTTCCCATTTCTTATACCAAGGATGTAGGGGCACTTAAAGATGTTTTTTTGAAACACTGGCATGTATTATCGGTGGATCCTACCATCAAGAGACTTACTGGCAACAAGCCTAGATTTATTTACCGCAACAAGAAGAATATTAAACAATTGTTGTGTTATCCTAAGTTAAGTATTAATGTTCCTTACACAGAGGGACCTTATATGACACCTTGTAACAATTGTAATTTCTGCCCTCATATTTTGAGTGATCCAGTTTTTAGATACCCCCTAGGAACAGGTAGTTATAACATCAGGGTAACGGGCAACTGCATGTCCAAGGATGTGATTTATTTGGCAACCTGCACAGCGTGCCCGGCCTACTATGTAGGTAAAACCAACCGTGTGCTGAGAGACAGGATGCGTGAACATGCATATCACATCAGGAAAGAACATCTATATAATGCTCTTGCAAAACATGTAAAGGATCATGGCCCTAACCATGAGTTTAGGTTCAGGATACTGGAACAAATTTCCAGAACATGTAGGAGGGGTGATGTTGAAAACTATACTGAAACTCGAGAAATTAACTGGATTATCAAATTCAGGGCAGATGTACCACCGGGCATCAATGGTAAGGTGCCACTACGTCCACTATTAAAGTCTAGGAGGCCTAAGATTAAATATTGATTAATTTTTCTATCAGCAGTTTTAAATGTTCTTATAGATGTTGTCTATTTAGTGCTGACTTTGATGAGTTTTTAAGTAATGTCTCTTTAAGTAATTTTACTTTGGCGCCTTTTTTAACATATATTAACTTCCTGTCTGTTTGTGTAATGTAATATGGTCTGATGAAGCTGTCTCAGTGAAAGCGCTTACCAATTTCTATCTCAATAAACCTGTTTTTTACGATCTAAAAGACTTAGAGTTTTTGGACTGTTTGCTGTGTTACCAACGTGTCTTTATTACCAAGTATTTTGGATTTATTGGTGACCCTCCATTGTCTTGCTCTACGAACATATATTGTTTTATTTTATTGCTTGCTGCTGTTCATTGTAGAGCATTCACTCCGACTGGTGTTTTTTTTCTATATTTGATATTTCCTAGTAATGGTTGAGGGGATTGTGGTATGTGGTATTTCCTTTGGACTATCAGGGGATCAGGAGGAGAGTCGGTGGAGAAATTTGAGCTAAACCTGTCAGCCAAACAGTTGGCAATGGCCTCCAGTTCAGTATGGGTGATACCATTTACAATAAGTTCTGCACATTGTTGTGTATTTCCTCTGAGATTATGGAGATCGCTGTAGAAAGCTTTGTGGATGTCTTTTTTCTAAGAAGCCCATCCAGATGATGTTGCATATTGACTAAGGTGTTAACCTTGCAGACAAAAGGTTCAGGGTTTGATTCTCGCTTGGGGTAATTGGCTAGGCTCATAAGGGCAGTTAGCCTACTACTAACCTCTGAACCTACTTTTTCTTCAGATTTACCTTTTGAAGAATTAATTACCCCTCTTAGCTGCCTGTTTAGATTGGTCAGTGGGTGTTTAGTATGTATGGCTTTGTTCCTCCTAATTTGGCCAAGATTTTTTTCTTTTGTTGTATAACCGATTGATATTGTGATTCCACCATGGTGGCTTGCCTTTTGAGTTTGTCTTATTCTTGATATGAGTGGACACAGCTCATTCTATACAGCTGTCAATATGGCTGTATGGAGAGTTTATAAATAGCTCAGTGTATGCCATGGTGTTTATTGGGTTTGGAGGTGCTTGGAATTTATTCAAAGAGTTGCTTAGTAGACAGATTAGCCTTGGAATAGTTCCTAAAGGTTTTTGTTTTTTCTGCCTCCCTGGATTTTATTTTTATTTCAAGTAATACTGCCTTATAGTCAGATCTGATGAGTGAAGATAGTTCATTAGGTGAGGAACATCAGGCCTCCATGTTTCTGAGTACAAGATCAAGGATGTCTGTATCCCTGATAGGAGAATTTTATCTATTTATTTTACATTTGTTTACCAGGAAATTTCGAATGGGCAGAGTCCATTTTCAGCAGAGGCCCTGGGAGAAAAGCTCCACAAACAATCAACAGTGATACATAAACTTAGATGTGGCTAGTGAACTTAATACACAGCAGAAATTTCATAGTTAGTTAGTTAGTTAGAAAGATGTAGCTACAGGATTACAAGAGCTCATGTGAATCACAATATGACATGGGACATAGGTTTAACAGTCATAGTTTACAGTCAGAAGTACTTTCAGTGTTAGTAGGTAATTACAACTTCCAATTTTTCTTCGAACTCCAATATAAAAAAGTATGACAATGAGGATATCAGTAAAATAATCTTAGATAACTGCCAGAAGTACAATTAAACTAAGGAACCCTGTTATTTATAAAAAAAGTTGTTGGAATCCCCCCCTTTTACCCATTTTGCATTCCTTTGAAAATGTTACTGGGCAGGAGATTTTTAAGACCCTACGGACACACATCTATAGGAAACACAATTTGACCCTGGCCGAGAAAAAGCTACTTTTTGAGTTAAGGGAGAACCGGAATGTTAGATTTATGAAACCGGATAAGGGTGGGGGTATGGTTATTGCAAATACGGTTGATTATAAAAACAAAATTACTAATATGTTGAATGATAATACTAAATATGAAGTTGTTTCCAGGAATGAAATTCATATAAGCTATCGAAAGATAAAATTTTTTTTTGGAGGATTCCCTATTGCAAGGAGTTATTAATGAAGAGGTTTTTAACTTTTTGCATGTGGAACATCCTGTTATACCTATTGGTTTTGGTATTCCCAAAACTCATAAACATCTGAAAGACCCTCCATATAGGCTCATTATTTCTGGACATAATAGCATAACGTACTCCCTGGGGGGGTTTTATCGATCGGATGGTTAAACATGCCCTGGCTCCCTTGGACTATGTACTTCTCGATTCATGGGATTTTTTAAGGAAAATTAAGAAGGAATTTTTTAACAAAGATATTTATTTTTCCACTATTGATGTAGTTGATCTTTTTACTTCTATCCCCCATGAGGTAGGACTACAATTTTTTTAATAAAGTTTTGGTAAGCAAAACAAACCTGAGTGGTAGTTTGATCAACTTCATTACAGAATTAATGGAACTAGTGTTGAAAAATATTTTTTTTACTTTTGAGGGGGAATTTTACAGACAGGTCCAAGGGGTAGCCATGGGTAACAGTTGTGCACCTATTTTTGCCAATTTAGTTTTATATGGGTGGGAGAACCAGTTTGTTTTTACCTCTTGTTAGAGAAATGAATGGCACCTTTACTTAAGGTTTTTAGATGATTTATTTATTTTGTGGAAGAAGGGTATATTTTTTGAATAATTTCTCAATTATAGCAATACTATATGTGATTATTTTAAATTTACGGGTAAAGGTAATTGTAATGAAATTAACTTTCTTGATGTAAAAATATTCAAGGATGTTCCTAACCACTCATTTCAATCCAGGGTGCACAGGAAATCTACTTTTTCCAACGACTATCTTGAATTTTCAAGTAACCATCCCCCCTATATTAAGAGAAACATAGTTAAGGGGCAATTGGTCAGGGTTGCAAGGATGTGTTCTAATAGGACCCTAGTAGAGGAAGAGACTAAATTAGTGATGGGTATGTTCCTGCACAGGGGGTAGCCATCAGATTTTGAAGAGAACATTAGGGACCAAGTGATGAATGATTGGAATGATAGATATAAACCATTATTAGGGGCTGATGAAGAAGTCACAACTGTTAACCAAAGTGAATTCAAGGATTTTTCTCAAGCTATGGTTATTACATATGGTGAAACATCAAACGAGGTGAAAAAGATTATTAAGAATAATTGGGCTATGTTTAAGGGAAATAGGGATCTCTCTAATGTATTAGGCCCAGAACCCTTGTTTACCTACAGAGTTGGTAGTAGCTTGAAAAACATTTTGGAAAATAAACCCAGTGTGAAAAGCAGGAAGAAAGGTACCCACAAATGTGGTTCATGTGACTATTGTGGTTACATCAACGAAAGTCCCAAGGTTAGATTGGGTCCCTATGGTATTGATGTTAATTTTGTAGCTGGTTCATGTATTACAACTGGTGTTGTTTATCTAGCTATTTGTAATTCCTGTCATTGTTATTATATTGGCAAGACAGAAAGGAAACTAAATCGTAGGATTTATGAGCACTGTTATAGTATCAGTAAGAAGGATGAAAAGAATGCCTTATTCAAACACATTAAAGTGAACCCCCCTTCACAGTTTCAAATTTGGCATTTTGGAAGTCGTGCAGGTAGATTTTAGAGGGGGGGGGTTGGACTAATAAATTACTTAGGGCCGAAACTAAATGGCAACTTAGGTTATATGGTGCTGAATTTCCAGAGTTAAATGATGCTGTCAGTATCAAACCAGAATTAAAGTTCAGGGCTTGCAAATTATGATACAACAACCCCTCTAGATTTCTTCAGTTTTATACAAATCAGTTTTATATAAATCTTTTTTAATGAAGTTTAGAATTGTCAATAAACATATTTGTATTTTTGTACAATACAGTTTTACACTCCACAGCCTTTTACATGAAATGTTTTGGATTTTTTTTCATGACTGTCTTTTTAAATTTTAATTGGTTGGTTCAAATGATTTACAAGGAATTGTATAAAATGAGAACCTTTGTAACATTTTATTGTTCTGATGAAGTCATTCTGACGAAAGCGCTTGACCACTATTGTTGTTTTATTTCAAGTATCATTTTTCAGTTTATTATTAAAACCTTTCTCACTACGTGTTGTCGGGGACTAGGTATTGGCATTTCAAGCAGCTTTTTTGTTTTACAATTAAACTAATATAATTTTCAATAGAAAGTTAGCAATTGCGATCTTAAAGAGTAAATGCATATTTCTAATTTTCTAAAGGAGACTGGAGGGACTGCTGTAAGGTAGTTGAGGTGGCTAGCAAGGGATAATATGACATTATTTGTACTGGGGAGAGGGGGGTGTCAGTGTAGAATACTTTAGTCTGGAGTACTGCATGAGCAGAGCCATGTGTTAGATAAATGGTTTTTGATTAACGTTTTGAAGTAAAAGCGAGAGCCACCTGCAGTTTATTTAGTTTTGGATACTTTTAATAATGCTTTGTTAGTTGAGCACAAGACCTGGTGATTGGAATATGGCTCTAGTATGTTTTGTAGCGTTTGTATTTTTTCAGGTTGGTAAAGTAGTTTCTGAGTTACTGTCAACTGATTATAAAATAGCAGATGTGGGTAGTTCTAGCCAGGAGAGTTGTTTTAGGGCCAGACAGTGATGGAGTCTGCGGTGAATTTTGCTATTTTGTTATAACGTTTCAAGTTTTTTTAAGTCTGTATTCCTCAGGTTGGTGAGTATAGGTGCAGCATAGAGGAGTGTAGAGAGATGATGTGTTCTTGCAATGGCTGTCTTAGTACTGCTGGTTAGGAATTGTTTATTTCTATATAGGGTTCCTAGCTTGCACTTTCTTTAATATTTGTGATATGAGCAGGTCAAATCTCATGTTATTATCAGTAATGACACCTAGACATTTTATTTGAGTTCCTGATGAGATGATTGTATTACCTGAAGCAGTGATGTTGAAGGTGGGGGCGGGGGGGGGGGGCAGTGGTTCTAGTGGCTGGAAGATCATGGGTTTAGTTTTACTGCAATTGAGTATAAGTTGTGCATACAAAAGCCATGATTCAGTTGAAGAGAATGGACCAACTGCTCCAGCATGGTGGTATTAACAAAGTTTAGGAAGTGCTGGGATTGTGCCTTAGAAGTGGTTTAGGATTTTCAATCTATAGGGCAGACGTTGAGAGCCGCCATGAATATCGGTGTGGGTTGAATGCATTGAGATAGGTGGTATTGGTTTCCTGGGACATGGAGTGGCACCTATAGTTTGCATGGATATCGTACATCCCATCACCCTGTTTATGGTGAGTTGCACATGTATGAGTTTCGGTGGATCATACATTTTAACTAGTCTGGAAGTGAGGCTGGTTTTAATATAGACTGACACTCCTCCACCTTTAGTTCCCTCCTATCTAGTAGCTGGTCTAAATGTGTGAAAGGCATTATAATCTGGCATTGCTGGGGTACTGTCCATGACTTTACAGCATATCTTCATTACTACACAGATGTCTACATGCTCCAGGGAGAGAAAGGCTTGCAGGCAGTGGAGTTTCTTGTTAAAACTTCTAGTATTGAGCAGTACCACCTTCAGATATTCCTTCATGGGTTTAATTAAGTCAGTAGGTTTATCAGTTTGGGCATTGCCTAAAAAAAAGGCATTATGGGGGTAGAAAAGGAATTTGCCAATATCCAAAATCCTAGAAAGGGTAAGTGCAGACAGTCCCTGGCAAAGCAGCATGGTCTGTCAACCACGTACTCCCAGGCCGTCAAATATTTTACCTCCCTGGACTGACACCAGAAGCTAAGCCAGTTGTTAAAATAACTCATTTTCTGTTGGTAACATGGCATCATCCTTGCAGAAGGTAGTATGCTGCTCAGTGCTAGGCTCATACCTGCCCGAGACACAATCAGCAAGCTTGATCATGTCTCGCTTCATGTAGTCAAGGGAGGTACATCTCAAGTCATTAACACCCGCATGGTCTATGACAGAGTTATACTGGTACCTGTGGTTCAATACTTGAGTATCTGTGTGATTCGACAGATCCTAGACCCTGAAAGGTAGCTAACCATGACCCTCACCTTACTCAGTCTGGTGAGGGGGGATATCAGTGTGCCTCACCATAGAATTAATAATGACCAGGAAGTTTGGCTGTGCACTGATTTGTCTTAAGGGCTTAACAGTAGAGGTACTGGCATGGGTGCCGGAACCATAGAGCAAGGGGGGAGGGGTGCCCCCCCCACACTTTTATATCATCCATACCTCTGTCCCTTTCATTTTCCATGTGCCTCCCAACTGCCGCGATGACGTCACGTCAGCGCACGTATTTCCAGCCATTTATTGTGAGTGGGAATACAGCCCCAAAATCGAGACACATTTCAAATACTGATTTTATAACCTTAGAAAATTGCGAGAATAAAAGGTTTTATTTTACCACTCCTGCAAACCAGAGGAACAGAACAAAAATGTGAGGCACAAATTCACAAGTGATGGTGGCTAGGGACTTTAGGCTCATTTTACCTGTACCCAAGGTATAGAGTTTGAGCCTGAGTACCTCTATCCGCCAGAAGTATCCTGTTGGCGGCATTTTCACACAGACACACACAGTATTGGCTTTGTTCTGTATTTTTGTGCTAAGAGGTTAAAAGCTATGGTGAGAAGTGAGAACTGAATTCACTAACTGATATGATAGCCATTTAAGTTTGTCTTCCTGTCTTTTAAGCAATTGCTGGTTTAGCTTAGTGGTATCTTGCTTTGACTCTAGTGCACATGGTTCTTGGTTCAAGACTTAGCAGTGAAATGCATGGTGATAACATAACATTTTATGTAAACAACTTTCCAAAATTATACACGCAATGTTTAAAATGTGTCCCTGGTTTTTGCACCCCCCCCCCCATTGAAAATAAGTTCAAGAAGCTGTGCAACATGCCTATGGGTTACACTCTACTGTGATTCTGTATTTATATATTGTGTGTAGAAGTAGACTGTTATCATGGAAATATTCTGAATAGGGCAGTTTTGTCATTTGCAGAGTAAACTTTCATCTTGATTTCTAAGAGGGATCGAACTACTTCTAAATTTTAGCTGTTTTAGTAGTACAGAAAAGTGGGTGGCCACTGTGGTGTAGCAGTTAGCATTGTCACCTCACAGTAAGAGGTTCTCCCATTTGATCCTTAGTTGGGGTGCCTCTGCATGTCCTCCCTGTGGTCACATGTGTTTCCTCTGGGTGCTCCAATTTCCTCCCACATCCCAAAGACATGATGTAAGTGAATTGGACACTCCAAATTGGCCATAGGCATGAGTGCATGTGCCTTCCATGGAAGGTTGAGCACTGGGCTGGCAATCCAACACTGTAAAACTCCACTGCCAATCATTAGCAGACAGATGATCTGCTGTGGCAACCCCTTACTGCCAAAAGAAGAAGGGCAGTTTTGTCATTATTGGTGCCTGCATTTTGCTTCATTGCCTAATGGAAAAATGTTCAAACAAATTTAAAATGCAGTTATGTGTGGAAGTAGACCTTTATGATGGAAATGTTCTGACTAGGGCAGTTTTGTCATTATTGGTTAACGCATTTTTGTTTCATTGCCTACTGGAAAACTGTTTAAACAATAAATTTAAAAGCGCTCTAACTTAAGTCTAACAAGTGTGCTGTATTATAGAAGGAATATAATTTAATACAATCAGGAAGATGAATCAAGGAATGCATACATGTATGCATGGCCCTAAAAATATATTTGAAAACAGCCCAGACAAAAGTGTGAAAGGCTCAAAATCATGGGCAAATTTTAAGCTTTACTCTTGTTACCAAAGCAATGGATGAAGGTAAAACAGTTCACACCACATTACCTTGACCTGGCCAAGCCTTTTGACACAATACCCTACTCAGGTGTAGTACAAAGAATGAATAATGTAGGAGCAAACACTTGCATTGATCACCAGCTGCATTGCCAGGTTGGCTTGCAGGATGCAGATCACAACAGGGGAAGAGACCAGTCACCAATGGAGTCCCCCAGGGTTCGGTGCTGAGACTTTTTCTGTTTGGCATATACATCTCAAAAGTAAAAGGAAATAGAAAAGAGGTTTGGCCAGCTAAGTCTGAGATTACTGCAAGCTAGGAGAAGTTATTGAATCCTCAAATTACTTAACCATCATGCAGGAAGGTTTGTCCCAAATAATAACTGGTGTCAAAATCATCATCATCATTTGTGGGAGGATGACAGGATGGTTAAGGTGTGTACCTTGCCAGTACAGGGTTTGATTCTCCCATGGGGTAGTTGGTTAGGCTTAAAATAGTCCACTAGGGCAGTTAGCCTAGTACTAATCTATGAACCTATGACAATAACCTCTGAGAACTGAGCCAGTTGTTTGGCATTTGGGAACTTGTGTGTACAGTGACCTAACTTTTGACCAACATGTGCCCAGAGTCATAAGAAAGTCTTTCTATATTGCACAACTTATAAACAAATTGATTGTGACTAGATCTAGAGATATTGTTGTCCCCCTTTACAAAGTTCTCATTATGTCAATCATTTTGTATAATGCCCACTTTGGCATGTATCTGTCCAGCCCCATGCAACAACTGGAATACCTTCAGAGATACCTTTCTAAAAGAATACAAGTCCTAAACAATAGGTCTTGCATGGACCACCTCAAAGATTTATTACTATACTCAGTATCCTACAGAGTGCTTATGTGCTCCAACATAATACAGATGGACCTACTGAACATCAACAAGTCAAATGGTATCAGATATACTCAGTCCAGGTATCTAAATTGAATAATGTGGAGAGATGGATATATATCACAGAGGCTACCACTGTTCCGGAACAGACTATCCATAAAAATAAAGCAAAGCTCATCCATACATATTTAAATGCAACTTGGATCTAAGTATGGGGAATAGAAAATGTACTCCAGGATTTCCCCTCATGCCACTAATGGATAGAGGCAGTTCCTAAATGCTGCATCCATTACATGGCCCCCTCAAATTATCTATGGTATGATCACAGTTGTTCTCACTGGGGCTAATATACAATTATCAGCCATGGGGATAGCTAAGACCAATCAGAAAATGTTAATTCAAGCACCAAAAGGGAATTGGCTAAGCTTAAAATGTCCTCCAAGTGAACCTATGTTGTGGTAGCAAATAGTTATAAAAAAAATACACTTTTTAGTTCACTAAGTGCCCCTGTCACCCTCCACCCCCCCAAGTCTTTAACAGCTTCCGGCACCCCTGGGTACTGGATACAGTGTTACTATTTGTAGCTGTAGATGGTGTCAACACAGTGTAGCAGTAGAGGCACTGGATACAGTGTTATTATGTGTAGCTGTGGGTGGTGTTTTAACACAGTGTAGCAGCAGAGGCACTTGATACAGTGTTACTATGTGTAACTGTGGGTGGTGTTTTAACACAGTGTAGCAGTAAAGGCACTGGATACAGTGTTACTATGTGTAGCTGTGGGTGGTGTTTTAACACAGTGTAGCAGTAGGGGCACTGGATACAGTGCTACTATGTGCAGCTGTGGGTGGCGTTTTAACACAGTGTAGCAGTAGAGGCACTGGATACATTGTTACTATGTGTAGCTGTGGGTGGTGTTTTATCTGAATGTTTACATGATGGTGGAGGACCATTCAGGCAATTATTTTTTCTTTTTTTTAACTTTTATATTAGATGTTCGAACTTTAAAAAGTTCGATTATATGGTCTCGGCCATCTAAAAGTCGAATTTTTGAAAGTTCGATCATCTGAAGTAGACCTCTCTATAGATATAGATATGGATATACGCATAGATATAGATATAGATGGTTATATATAAATAGTTATATATAAATATAGACAGAGATATAGATATATAATTTGTTTATAACTGATCTATTTCACATCTGTAGTGCTTTGTATGACTACTTGTGTTACTATTACATTTCCTGTATTACTAAGGGTAATGCTGCTCAATGCCAGAAGTCTCAATCTCAAGATGCACGCACTTGAGGCCCTTCTCAATATGGAGAACATCGATGTCTGTGCTGTGACAGAAACCTGGTTCAAGGCTCCTGAGAGCACCCCAGCACTAACAGGTTTCACCTCATATCATGCGTTCCGGCCCCAAAATCCGGACAACACCAAGAAAGGAGGGGGGGGTGTCCATATTCATAAAGGACACCCACACCTCAAGGTTGGTGACAACGCACGATGCATCGGAGACCATCCAGGTGCAATTAACCATAGGCAAGACTGCTCTGCAATTTGTAGCATGTTACAGGCCACCCTCTCAAACTCAGGAACCTCACATGGCTTTCCTGAAAACATTGGAGGGGATAAATGTATCTCCAAACACCATCATACTAGGTGACTTCAACTACCCTAATATAGACTGGGAACACTACTCAAGCCCGAACACTCTAACCCAAAGATTCCTGGAGTTCATAAACTCAAATGCCATGGAACAACTAGTCACCATCCCCACAAGAGGTGAAAACATACTTGATCTCATCATCACGAACATGGGATCAAAATGTTCAACACCGGAAGTATACCCCTCACTGGTGAGATCAGATCATAAACTAATCTCGCTGGAGGTCCTCATCCCGCCCCCACCCGAAACAAAAGACCACAGTGAAAAACTTCTCAAAAGCCGATTTCACACTTCTAAAAACTAGTGTGGTCTCCTTTAAGGCCCCTGAGCCAGTGGTAAACATTACTCAAACCGCTGAATCACTTACAAATGCCTTCTACCAGCACCTACAAGACTGCATGGATCAGGCAATCCCAAACAAAACTAAGACTCTCTGTACCAAAGGCAAGCGTCCAGTCTGGTGGACCCCAGCCATAAACAAGCTCTACAACAAAAGGAGGAAGCTACTACAAGATAGAGCAAAATCCTTGAAAGGTAAGACACCTTTGATCATTATAAGTAAAAAACTAAGAGCTCTCATAAAATCATCAAAGGCAAATTTTGAGAGAAAAATCGCCAAGGACTCTAAAGACAATCATAAGGCCTTCTTTAACTATGTTAGAAACCTAGGAGGAAACTCCCAGATATGCTCAGAATTAGTTCAAAATGATGTGAAAATTACTGAACCTACACACATTGCTAACATACTGGCTGACAGGTTCAGTGCAAACTTCTCCCCCCCAAAAGGAGAGATATCTATTCCAGAGGATTGTAGCCCCCACACATCTCCAACGCCCAGGTGAGAACTGCCCTCACTAAGGCAAAAAACACAGCATCCATGGGACCGGATGGTGTCCCCGGCTGTGTGCTTCATGAACTCAACGAGGAATTAAACCCACAGTTAGGACAGCTGTTTAATCTTAGCCTCACCTCAGGATACGTACCCAAGGAGTGGCGCACGGCGACTGTGGTCCCACTTCATAAGGGCGGTGCCTCCACAGACCCTGGAAATTACCGCCCCATTAGCTTGACAAGCCTTATCTGCAAAGCCATGGAGAGGATCATAATGGAACTCATAAATAAAGACATAGGGAACTTGCAGACTTTGGATCCAACCCAGTTTGGCTTTGTCAAAGGCAGATCCTGCCTCTTAAACTTGGTTGACTTTTTCGAGACAGTCACCAAGGCCAGTCCATACAGCCTACCTCGACCTGGCAAAGGCCTTCGACACAATACCCCACTCAGGTATCATCGAAAAACTCATCAGCTTGAATGTAAACCCATACATCACAAGATGGGTTGCAAACTGGCTAAGCGACAGAACCCACAGGGTCAGAGTTGCTGGAGCCATGTCAGACTCAAAGCCTGTCACAAGTGGTGTCCCACAGGGCTCAGTCCTGGGTCCACTCTTGTTCGGCATCTACTTTTCTGAAGTACAAGCAAACACAGGAGGGTTATGGCTGACAAAGTTTGCAGATGACTGCAAACTGGGCCATAGTCGAAAACACATCTGACACAGATATCCTCCAGAAGAGCCTCACAGAAACGGATAACTGGTGCCAGAGCCATGGCCTGAAGTTAAACGCCAAAAAATGCATAGTCATACCCTTCAGGAAAAACAAGGTTACCCCTAGCTACCATATAGGTGGCAATCCACTGAGCACAGAAAAAGTCATCAGGGATCTGGGGACCCAAGTTGACAGTAGCCTTTCGTTTGACACTCATGTTGCTAAAGTAGTTAGGAAAACCTTCTATATCGCCCACCTGATCATGAAGGGATTCACATCTAGATCAAGGGAGGTCATCGTCACCCTGTACTCATCACTCATTAGACCTATGATTGAGTACAATGCCCCGTTCGGAATGTATCTGACTAGACACCTGATGCAGCTTGAAAGGCCCCAAAAGTTCCTCACCAAAAGGATAAAGGGTCTCAAAAATATGTCTTATGCTGCATGACTGAAAGAACTCCAGCTCTATTCACTCTCATACCGCTTGCTCAGAGGTGATCTGTGCCTGACATATAAGGCCATGGCAAACCCAGATTTGATGAATATGCTTCACCTCAAAAAATCTAGATCCCTCAGAACCACAAGGGCGGGAGACTTAAACCTTGACACAGTTATAAATAGAACGTGCTGGAGGGACAGATTCATCACCCAGAGACTCCATATGCTGTGGAACAAAATCCCGGTACATGTGAGGCAGAGCACCTCGCTGGCCTTGTTCAAGAGGAATCTTGACCAATGGATGGGAGATCGCAGATATACCCCAGGGATTACTTCAGTGTCACTGCTTGACAGAGGTACAGCAAAATAATAGGCATAGTTTTCTTCAAACTAAAGGGGTGGCGAAAGCCAAATAACTATGGGCTAGGCTTATAAATGCCCTTGGGCAGATAGCCTAGTATGAACCTATGAACCTATGAACCTATAATTTTGTACTTTTTTACCCTGGTCATGACTGAAATGGGTCATTAGACCAGCTCACTCTCCAGCTAATTAAAGTGTAAAATATATATATATATATATATTTTTTTTTTTTTTATGTTTAACAATAGGCTGTGAGGAACTGTCACCATTCATTCTATACTTTCTATATTTAATATGTTTTTGATCTTTAGATGTCCTTAATGCCCCACCAGCTGGCTACTCTGCCCCTATTGTGTCTCAGTGAGAAAGGAAACCTAGAGCTGCAGCTGCAGTGAGGTCAGGACATCTGTCCCTCTTCAACCATGAACTGAACATGTATTTGCAAAAGCGGACGATGATCACATGACGATGGACAAGAAGTATGAGAACTTGCAATTTCCCATCAGATAGGAGAGGGTGGCAATGGCCCTGTCAGCCTATCCTGCCTTCCCAAACCTTCTAGCATTCTGGGCTCATTCTTAATCACAAGTCCTCAGTATCACAGACGGACTCCTTGTCTCGGTATGAGCAGGTCAGTGTAATCTGAAAATATTATATTCAGTGACACAGACGGACTCCTTGTCTCGGTATGAGCAGGTCAGTGTATTCTGAAAATATTATATTCAGTGACACAGACGGACTCCTTGTATTGGTATGAGCAGGTCAGTGTATTCTGAAAATATTATATTCAGTGACACAGACGGACTCCTTGTCTCGGTATGAGCAGGTCAGTGTATACTGAAAATATTATATTCAGTGACACAGACGGACTCCTTGTCACGGTATGAGCAGGTCAGTGTATTCTGAAAATATTATATTCAGTGACACAGACGGACTCCTTGTCTCGGTATGAGCAGGTCAGTGTATACTGAAAATATTATATTCAGTGACACAGACGGACTCCTTGTCTCGGTATGAGCAGGTCAGTATATTCTGAAAATATTATATTCAGTGACACAGACGGACTCCTTGTCTCGGTATGAGCAGGTCAGTGTAATCTGAAAATATTATATTCAGTGACACAGATGGACTCCTTGTCTCGGTATGAGCAGGTCAGAGTATTCTGAAAATATTATATTCGGTGACACAGACGGACTCCTTGTCACGGTATGAGCAGGTCAGTGTATTCTGAAAATATTATATTCAGTGACACAGACGGACTCCTTGTCTCGATATGAGCAGGTCAGTGTATTCTGAAAATATTATATTCAGTGACACAGACGGACTCCTTGTCACGGTATGAGCAGGTCAGTGTATTCTGAAAATATTATATTCAGTGACACAGATGGACTCCTTGTCTCGGTATGAGCAGGTCAGTGTAATCTGAAAATATTATATTCAGTGACACAGACGGACTCCCTGTCTCGGTATGAGCAGGTCAGTTTATACTGAAAATATTATATTCAGTGACACAGACGGACTCCTTGTATTGGTATGAGCAGGTCAGTGTATACTGAAAATATTATATTCAGTGACACAGATGGACTCCTTGTCTCGGTATGAGCAGGTCAGTGTATTCTGAAAATATTATATTCAGTGACACAGACGGACTCCTTGTCTCGGTATGAGCAGGTCAGTGTATTCTGAAAATATTATATTCAGTGACACAGATGGACTCCTTGTCTCGGTATGAGCAGGTCAGTATATTCTGAAAATATTATATTCATTGACACAGATGGACTCCTTGTCTCAGTATGAGGAGGCAAGTGTATTCTGAAAATATTATATTCAGTGACACAGACGGACTCCTTGTCTCGGTATGAGCAGGTCAGTATATTCTGAAAATATTATATTCAGTGACACAGACGGACTCCTTGTCTCGGTATGAGCAGGTCAGTGTATACTGAAAATATTATATTCAGTGACACAGACGGACTCCTTGTCTCGGTATGAGCAGGTCAGTATATTCTGAAAATATTATATTCAGTGACACAGATGGACTCTTTGTCTCGGTATGAGCAGGTCAGTGTATTCTGAAAATATTATATTCAGTGACACAGACGGACTCCTTATCTCGGTATGAGCAGGTCAGTATATTCTGAAAATATTATATTCAGTGACACAGATGGACTCCTTGTCTCGGTATGAGCAGGTCAGTGTGTTCTGAAAATATTATATTCAGTGACACAGACGGACTCCTTGTCTCGGTATGACCAGGTCAGTGTATTCTGAAAATGTTATATTCAGTGACACAGACGGACTCCTTGTCTCGGTATGAGCAGGTCAGTGTATACTGAAAATATTATATTCAGTGACACAGACGGACTCCTTGTCTCGGTATGAGCAGGTCAGTGTATTCTGAAAATATTATATTCAGTGACACAGATGGACTCCTTGTCTCGGTATGAGCAGGTCAGTGTAATCTGAAAATATTATATTCAGTGACACAGATGGACTCCTTGTCTCGGTATGAGCAGGTCAGTGTATTCTGAAAATATTATATTCAGTGACACAGACGGACTCCTTGTCACGGTATGAGCAGGTCAGTGTATTCTGAAAATATTATATTCAGTGACACAGACGGACTCCTTGTCTCGGTATGAGCAGGTCAGTGTATTCTGAAAATATTATATTCAGTGACACAGACGGACTCCTTGTCACGGTATGAGCAGGTCAGTGTATTCTGAAAATATTATATTCAGTGACACAGACGGACTCCTTGTCTCAGTATGAGCAGGTCAGTGTATTCTGAAAATATTATATTCAGTGACACAGACGGACTCCTTGTCTCGGTATAAGCAGGTCAGTGTAATCTGAAAATATTATATTCAGTGACACAGACAGACTCCCTGTCTCGGTATGAGCAGGTCAGTTTATACTGAAAATATTATATTCAGTGACACAGACGGACTCCTTGTATTGGTATGAGCAGGTCAGTGTATACTGAAAATATTATATTCAGTGACACAGACGGACTCCTTGTCTCGGTATGAGCAGGTCAGTGTATTCTAAAAATATTATATTCAGTGACACAGATGGACTCCTTGTCTCGGTATGAGGAGGCAAGTGTATTCTGAAAATATTATATTCAGTGACACAGACGGACTCCTTGTCTCGGTATGAGCAGGTCAGTATATTCTGAAAATATTATATTCAGTGACACAAACGGACTCCTTGTCTCGGTATGAGCAGGTCAGTGTAATCTGAAAATATTATATTCAGTGACACAGACGGACTCTTTGTCTCGGTATGAGCAGGTCAGTGTATTCTGAAAATATTATATTCAGTGACACAGACGGACTCCCTGTCTCGGTATGAGCAGGTCAGTGTATACTGAAAATATTATATTCAGTGACACAGACGGACTCCTTGTCTTGGTATGAGCAGGTCAGTGTATACTGAAAATATTATATTCAGTGACACAGACGGACTCCTTGTCTCGGTATGAGCAGGTCAGTGTATTCTGAAAATATTATATTCAGTGATACAGACGGACTCCTTGTCTCGGTATGAGGAGGCCAGTGTATTCTGAAAATATTATATTCAGTGACACAGACGGACTCCTTGTCTCGGTATGAGCAGGTCAGTGTATTCTGAAAATATTATATTCAGTGACACAGACGGACTCCTTGACATGGTATGAGCAGGTCAGTGTATTCTGAAAATATTATATTCAGTGACACAGACGGACTCCTTGTCTCGGTATGAGCAGGTCAGTGTATTCTGAAAATATTATATTCAGTGACACAGACGCACTCCTTGTCTCGGTATGAGCAGGTCAGTGTAATCTGAAAATATTATATTCAGTGACACAGACGGACTCCCTGTCTTGGTATGAGCAGGTCAGTGTATACTGAAAATATTATATTCAGTGACACAGACGGACTCCTTGTATTGGTATGAGCAGGTAAGTGTATACTGAAAATATTATATTCAGTGACACAGACGGACTCCTTGTCTCGGCATGAGCAGGTCAGTGTATTCTGAAAATATTATATTCAGTGACACAGATGGACTCATTGTCTCGGTATGAAGAGGCAAGTGTACTCTGAAAATATTATATTCAGTGACGCAGACGGACTCCTTGTCTCGGTATGAGAAGGTCAGTATATTCTGAAAATATTATATTGAGTGACACAGACGGACTCCTTGTCTCGGTATGAGCAGGTCAGTGTAATCTGAAAATATTATATTCAGTGACACAGACGGACTCCTTGTCTCGGTATGAGGAGGCAAGTGTATTCTGAAAATATTATATTCAGTGACACAGACGGACTCCTTGTCTCGGTATGAGCAGGTCAGTATATTCTGAAAATATTATATTGAGTGACACAGACGGACTCCTTGTCTCGGTATGAGCAGGTCAGTGTAATCTGAAAATATTATATTCAGTGACACAGACGGACTCCTTGTCTCAGTATGAGCAGGTCAGTGTATTCTGAAAATATTATATTCAGTGACACAGATGGACTCCTTGTCTCGGTATGAGCAGGTCAGTGTATTCTGAAAATATTATATTCAGTGACACAGACGGACTCCTTGTCTCGGTATGAGCAGGTCAGTGTATACTGAAAATATTATATTCAGTGACACAGACAGACTCCTTGTCTCGGTATGAGCAGGTCAGTGTATTCTGAAAATATTATATTCAGTGATACAGACGGACTCCTTGTCTCGATATGAGGAGGCCAGTGTATTCTGAAAATATTATATTCAGTGACACAGACGGACTCCTTGTCTCGGTATGAGCAGGTCAGTGTATTCTGAAAATATTATATTCAGTGACACAGACGGACTCCTTGTCTCGGTATGAGCAGGTCAGTGTAATCTGAAAATATTATATTCAGTGGCACAGACGGACTCCCTGTCTCGGTATGAGCAGGTCAGTGTATACTGAAAATATTATATTCAGTGACACAGACGGACTCCTTGTCTCGGTATGAGCAGGTCAGTGTATTCTGAAAATATTATATTCAGTGACACAGACGGACTCCTTGTCTCGGTATGATCAGGTCAGTGTAATCTGAAAATATTATATTCAGTGACACAGACGGACTCCCTGTCTCGGTATGAGCAGGTCAGTGTATACTGAAAATATTATATTCAGTGACACAGACGGACTCCTTGTATTGGTATGAACAGGTCAGTGTATACTGAAAATATTATATTCAGTGACACAGACGGACTCCTTGTCTCGGTATGAGCAGGTCAGTGTATTCTGAAAATATTATATTCAGTGACACAGACGGACTCCTTGTCTCGGTATGAGCAGGTCAGTGTATTCTGAAAATATTATATTCAGTGACACAGATGGACTCCTTGTCTCGGTATGAGCAGGTCAGTGTATTCTGAAAATATTATATTCAGTGACACAGACGAACTCCTTGTCTCGGTATGAGCAGGTCAGTGTATTCTGAAAAGATTATATTCAGTGACACAGACGGACTCCTTGTCTCGGTATGAGCAGGTCAGTGTATTCTGAAAATATTATATTCAGTGACACAGACGGACTCCTTGTCTCAGTATGAGCAGGTCAGTGTATTCTGAAAATATTATATTCAGTGACACAGATGGACTCCTTGTCTCGGTATGAGCAGGTCAGTGTATTCTGAAAATATTATATTCAGTGACACAGACGGACTCCTTGTCTCGGTATGAGCAGGTCAGTGTATTCTGAAAATATTATATTCAGTGACACAGACGGACTCCTTGTCTCGGTATGAGCAGGTCAGTGTATTCTGAAAATATTATATTCAGTGACACAGATGGACTCCTTATCTCGGTATGAGCAGGTCAGTGTATTCTGAAAATATTATATTCAGTGACACAGACGGACTCCTTGTCTCGGTGTGAGCAGCTCAGTGTATTCTGAAAATATTATATTCAGTGACACAGACGGACTCCTTGTCTCAGTATGAGCAGGTCAGTGTATTCTGAAAATATTATATTCAGTGACATAGACGGACTCCTTGTCTCGGTATGAGCAGGTCAGTGTATTCTGAAAATATTATATTCAGTGACACAGACGGACTCCTTGTCTCGGTATGAGCAGGTCAGTGTATTCTGAAAATATTATATTCAGTGACACAGACGGACTCCTTGTCTCGGTATGAGCAGATCAGTGTATTCTGAAAATATTATATTCAGTGACACAGACGGACTCCTTGTCTCGGTATGAGCAGGTCAGTGTATTCTGAAAATATTATATTCAGTGACACAGACGGACTCCTTGTCTCGGTATGAGCAGGTCAGTGTGTTCTGAAAATATTATATTCAGTGACACAGATGGACTCCTTGTCTCGGTATGAGCAGGTCAGTGTGTTCTGAAAATATTATATTCAGTGACACAGACGGACTCCTTGTCTCGGTATGAGCAGGTCAGTGTAATCTGAAAATATTATATTCAGTGACACAGACGGACTCCCTGTCTCGGTATGAGCAGGTCAGTGTATACTGAAAATATTATATTCAGTGACACAGACGGACTCCTTGTATTGGTATGAGCAGGTCAGTGTATACTGAAAATATTATATTCAGTGACACAGACGGACTCCTTGTCTCGGTATGAGCAGGTCAGTGTATTCTGAAAATATTATATTCAGTGACACAGATGGACTCCTTGTCTCGGTATGAGGAGGCAAGTGTATTCTGAAAATATTATATTCAGTGACACAGACGGAATCCTTGTCTCGGTATGAGCAGGTCAGTATATTCTGAAAATATTATATTCAGTGACACAGACGGTCTCCTTGTCTCGGTATGAGCAGGTCAGTGTAATCTGAAAATATTATATTCAGTGACACAGATGGACTCTTTGTCTCGGTATAAGCAGGTCAGTGTATTCTGAAAATATTATATTCAGTGACACAGATGGACTTCTTTTCTCGGTATGAGGAGGCCAGTGTATTCTGAAAATATTATATTCAGTGACACAGACGGACTCCTTGTCTCGGTATGAGGAGGCAAGTGTATTCTGAAAATATTATATTCAGTGACACAGACGGACTCCTTGGCTCGGTATGAGAAGGTCAGTATATTCTGAAAATATTATATTGAGTGACACAGACGGACTCCTTGTCTCGGTATGAGCAGGTCAGTGTAATCTGAAAATATTATATTCAGTGACACAGATGGACTCCTTGTCTCGGTATGAGCAGGTCAGTGTATTCTGAAAATATTATATTCAGTGACACAGACGGACTCCTTGTCATGGTATGAGCAGGTCAGTGTATTCTGAAAATATTATATTTAGTGACACAGACGGACTCCTTGTCTCGGTATGAGCAGGTCAGTGTATACTGAAAATATTATATTCAGTGACACAGACGGACTCCTTGTCTCGGTATGAGCAGGTCAGTGTATTCTGAAAATATTATATTCAGTGATACAGACGGACTCCTTGTCTCGGTATGAGGAGGCCAGTGTATTCTGAAAATATTATATTCAGTGACACAGACGGACTCCTTGTCTCGGTATGAGCAGGTCAGTGTATTCTGAAAATATTATATTCAGTGACACAGTCGGACTCCTTGTCACGGTATGAGCAGGTCAGTGTATTCTGAAAATATTATATTCAGTGACACAGACGGACTCCTTGTCTCGGTATGAGCAGGTCAGTGTATTCTGAAAATATTATATTCAGTGACACAGACGGACTCCTTGTCACGGTATGAGCAGGTCAGTGTATTCTGAAAATATTATATTCAGTGACACAGACGGACTCCTTGTCTCAGTATGAGCAGGTCAGTGTATTCTGAAAATATTATATTCAGTGACACAGACGGACTCCTTGTCTCGGTATGAGCAGGTCAGTGTAATCTGAAAATATTATATTCAGTGACACAGACGGACTCCCTGTCTCGGTATGAGCAGTTCAGTGTATACTGAAAATATTATATTCAGTGATACAGACGGACTCCTTGTCACGGTATGAGCAGGTCAGTGTATTCTGAAAATATTATATTCAGTGACACAGACGGACTCCTTGTCTCGGTATGAGCAGGTCAGTGTATTCTGAAAATATTATATTCAGTGACACAGACGGACTCCTTGTCTCGGTATGATCAGGTCAGTGTAATCTGAAAATATTATATTCAGTGACACAGACGGACTCCCTGTCTCGGTATGAGCAGGTCAGTGTATACTGAAAATATTATATTCAGTGACACAGACGGACTCCTTGTATTGGTATGAACAGGTCAGTGTATACTGAAAATATTATATTCAGTGACACAGATGGACTCCTTGTCTCGGTATGAGCAGGTCAGTGTATTCTGAAAATATTATATTCAGTGACACAGACGGACTCCTTGTCTCGGTATGAGCAGGTCAGTGTATTCTGAAAATATTTTATTCAGTGACACAGATGGACTCCTTGTCTCGGTATGAGCAGGTCAGTGTATTCTGAAAATATTATATTCAGTGACACAGACGGACTCCTTGTCTCGGTATGAGCAGGTCAGTGTATTCTGAAAATATTATATTCAGTGACACAGACGGACTCCTTGTCTCGGTATGAGCAGGTCAGTGTATTCTGAAAATATTATATTCAGTGACACAGACGGACTCCTTGTCTCGGTATGAGCAGGTCAGTGTATTCTGAAAATATTATATTCAGTGACACAGATGGACTCCTTGTCTCGGTATGAGCAGGTCAGTGTATTCTGAAAATATTATATTCAGTTACACAGACGGACTCCTTGTCTCGGTATGAGCAGGTCAGTGTATTCTGAAAATATTATATTCAGTGACACAGACGGACTCCTTGTCTCGGTATGAGCAGGTCAGTGTATTCTGAAAATATTATATTCAGTGACACAGACGGACTCCTTATCTCGGTATGAGCAGGTCAGTGTATTCTGAAAATATTATATTCAGTGACACAGACAGACTCCTTGTCTCGGTATGAGCAGCTCAGTGTATTCTGAAAATATTATATTCAGTGACACAGACGGACTCCTTGTCTCAGTATGAGCAGGTCAGTGTATTCTGAAAATATTATATTCAGTGACACAGACGGACTCCTTGTCTCGGTATGAGCAGGTCAGTGTATTCTGAAAATATTATATTCAGTGACACAGACGGACTCCTTGTCTCGGTATGAGCCGATCAGTGTATTCTGAAAATATTATATTCAGTGACACAGACGGACTCCTTGTCTCGGTATGAGCAGGTCAGTGTATTCTGAAAATATTATATTCAGTGACACAGACGGACTAGTTGTCTCGGTATGAGCAGGTCAGTGTGTTCTGAAAATATTATATTCAGTGACACAGACGGACTCCTTGTCTCTTTATGAGCAGGTCAGTGTGTTCTGAAAATATTATATTCAGTGACACAGATGGACTCCTTGTCTCGGTATGAGCAGGTCAGTGTGTTCTGAAAATATTATATTCAGTGACACAGACGGACTCCTTGTCTCGGTATGAGCAGTTCAGTGTATTCTGAAAATATTAGATTCTCCTCCCTATTGCAGTGGTGTGGACGGATAAAATCCTGACTACAGCTCAGCTGACCGGGGTTTGAGTAGCAGCTCAGGCAACTAACTGGAGGGATGGGCATGCCTATCCATGGAGAAATAGTGTTTGCATTGGTGGTCCTATTAGCAATCTCTTGTGCAGGCTGCAGATGCTGTAGGGAGCATAGTCCAGAGAGGGATAAAGGGAGTGGATATGGCTGAGATGATGTGGACACACACAGTTTAACACTGCATGTCCCCATTGCATGCCTGTTCCTTTAGGCAGTTTCATGCAGCCCAGTGGATGGGGGAGAAATAGGTAGGTTAAAGATAACTAAACCCCTCATGGAAGGGGACAGTGAGGTCCCCTGAATGCCCTTAGGTTCCACAACCAGTGCAGGTTTAATTGGGCAGCTGAAGAAGTTAAGGAGAGCTGGTAAAGAAGCATAGGGTTCCAGGCTATAGGATGATGCAGTAGACTGCAGAAATAAAGAGCTCCAAATGAAAAAAATATATCTTTTTCTTAAAACAAAGTCAGTTATATTGTTTAAAATGCCATTTATTTTAGTATTTGAATTTTAAATTTTTAGACATTCTCTCATGGATTCTGTAACATGCATTTAGAAGCATTTCCAGAAAGGTTGTGACTCAGAACAGTGTTTTGCCCCAACAGGAACTGTTGTAATCTAGTAGTCTGTTTTTTTTTTAATAACATTAACCAGCCATTCAATCAATGAACTAATCCTTCATAATTATATTTCCTTTTATTCATAGGTTCATACTAGGCTAACTACTCTTACGGGCCATTTTAAGCCTAGCCAATTGCCCAATGTGAGAATCAAACCCTACCCCATGTGTCTGTAAGGTAAACACCTTAACCATTATGCCAACCTCTCACCCTTAATGCATGATTCTCTCTCTAGGATACTGTGTTATGATTTTAGTTAAAAGATTGGCCTGTCAGCTGTGGTTACATTATTCTTAAGATTTGTTATGCTATATGGAATAAACGGTGCTAATTTTAAATGATATGGGCTGAATTTCACATCTAAAATAGTAATAAAATAATGATAATGTATCAGTCATGCAAGATTCTTCCTTATGGATTTTTCCAGATAACCTTCCTGTTATCAACTTTCTATCCTGGCATGAGAGGTTTTTCCTTATGGATTTTTCCAGATAACCTTCCTGTTATCAACTTTCTATCCTGGCATGAGAGGTTGAGGATGGAGGTTAGGTTTAACTTAAGCTGCTTTATTATAGTTTGTGCAAAAAATGAATGTTAGGTTGAGGGCACAGATCAAAGAATAAATAGTTTGACAGGTTTACCTAACAAAAAATTTGGCTTTACTTCCTGCCTGCTGTAGTTCTTGTGCATCGGTATGTTATTAAATCTTAGAAAAGACTGGAAAAAAATTTGCAGTATTTCTGTAAATTAAAAAAAGTAAGCTTTTGTGTAACCTGTAAAAACTGAAGGTATTATCAAACTGTAGTAGCCACAAAAGTTCATGCAGTGCTCTAAACAAATGAGATAATTTCCTTTGCAAATGTTAGGTTACATAACTCAGTGTAGTCTAATGCAGACTGCCCTCTTAAAGCAAATACAGAATAGACAGCATTATAGTCTGCATGTAGTACGGACCGCTTCCTTTTCCTATTAAACAGAAGATTTCAGCTAGAAGTGATGAGTTTGCTAATTCACATTAACCTTTTGTTTGCGTTATCGATTTTTTCCTGTGATTCAACAGTTGGTTTTATTTTGGGACAAAGTAAGAAAAGTGGTACTTATATCATAGGCGGATTGTTTTCTGTCAGTCAACATGGTAATGGTACGAACACATGTCAAGATAGCAAAGCACGGACATTACCAGAAATCCCAGTGTGCAATATGTAAGTATATCCCATTTTAAGAAAATACTATCATTTGGGTGCAGTCCAGTTTATGTTGTCAAATTCTTTGTTATAAACTGAAATGCTTTAGCACAGGATGAAGCTAAAACATTTGAGTAATTATTAAATGTACGCTACAGACAACATGTATTAATGTTCCTTTAAAATCAGTTTTGTGAGCTCCTAATATGTAATAGATGACTTAATAACTGACATCATGGCATTGAACATTGAGTCAATGGAGTGATAGTGGAACCTGAGGTCGTTAAATGTTACAAAGCAGGGATTCATAGTGCCAACATAGTTTTGCTTGTTTTTATAGCCCTCAAGTAGGGAATGATCTTTCCTTAAATCTTACTCATAAATAACATGTGAAGTGCGTATGGCAGTCTAAACAAACCACCATAATATGTTTACAGACATTTTGGTTGTGGTCATCTCAGTGTGACAACAGGAATGCCAATTACCTTTGGTGCTGAAAGACCAGAATACTGTGGGTTCTATTCTACTTCAGGTGATTGGATTGCCCATAGACTAGTGAGACTAACCTGGTCAATAATAAATAAATTGACAATTTTAATGGAGTCCTACAAGCAACGAGATCTACTCTTAATTTTAATGTGATGTAACATAATGGATTAATTTGAAAGCAACTAATTTCTGCATTATTATAGCATTATGTATCCTAAACAAAGGCAATGCACATAAGTTGAGCAATTAGAAGGCATTGGTGTTTTGTGTGGATCAGCCTTTAGCATTTCTGTCAGGCCTCTGGTTTGATTCCCATCTGGGGGTGACTTCTGTATGAAATTGGTATGTTTTTGATGCGTCCACCTAAGTCTTTATTGAAGCACATATGAGTGTGGATTCCTGAATGTAAATGCTTTGCAATAAACTGCCATCCAATCAAAGCCTGGTTCCTAAGTTACACTTATTGCTTGCTGGGATAGGGTCCAGGGGGGGAGCCAACAGATGTTGTTTGATAAAACATAAGTAAGAAAATTTCATTCAGTAGACTGTTGCTTCCCATTTTATTTATTTATTTATTTATTGCCATGTGTTTACTGGAAAAGTCCAACTGTGTAGGAGCCTATTTTCAGTGGAGACCCAGGGAGAAAAGCTGTAAAGTATGACAGCACATTTTAAGAATAACTGTACAGTCATTAAAAAATAATACACAACAACTGATTACTCCACAGTGCAATATCCATGTTCTCCTAAAGGCAATCAGAGTTTTAGTGTCGACTTATCCTAATGGAGAATTTTCCAGTGGTCTTCCTTCTTGTTGGGGGACCTGTTAAGTTTGCACTGTCAATATTGTCCTGCTAATTGTGGGCAGAGATGCATGTAATGCTTGCCAACTCCAGTTTCATCACTGAAAACAACATATTCTGGCAGGAAGTCCTTCTCACATCATTTGTAGAAACTGTAGAATAGCCCACTCATAAAAAAACAGTCATACGTATTTATTAAACAGTATGAAGCATTGATTACCATGGACTCCGATAGCCTTAGCCTGTGAGCACTCTGTGGTTAAGTGACTTGCTTAGAATCACTCAAGAAATGGAGGCTAAAGGAATCAAATCCTAGATCATCTAGAAAAGGCAATTAGTAACCCCTAATTCCTCTGGAACAAGTGCCAGATATAAATGTATGTAAGATTTCTAATGAATTTAGAAAACATTTTACAGAATGGGGACTCAAGTGTTGATGGACTTGTGTTGAAATGGACACTGCGTTGCTACCTGCTTGTTCTTGATTCCTCAGAAGGACGTATCATCCTAATGTAAGCAATCATTATTTCAAAGTGGGTGAATGATATATTATTCTGCTGCAGATATGGTTATATTTTTTGTTTAACACCTCCAAAACCTGAAGTTTGTTTTTGTGATGCTTTACCATTCACTAGCTTTTACTTGTTATATAAATAAAGTCAACAACATGTTTTGGTGTTATTTGCTGCCATTTAATTTTTTCCAATAAAAAGATTTTTGACATATCACTCTCCACCAGAAGTGGTTTTAAAGACATCATATCATAGGGCTCCATGCAGACCCATGCTAACTATGAGAATAGTGACTGAGTTGATTCAGATGAAAGTAAAAGTCCAGAAACTGAGGAATGATATTTGTATCAAGCAAGCAAACAATGGGATGGAGCATGGTTTAGAATGATAAGGTATAGCTTTTGTACTGAGCCATTATTTATTTCTCTTTTGGTGGCCAGGTTAGTCCCATTAGTATAGTAGCCTCATTTCAGGGGAGTCTCAAGGTGCTATTTATATGGCTATGAGAAGTTTGGCCAGGGTACTGGGGAACTTCCCCTACTTTTTTCAGTAGGTGTAGTGAGATCATTTACATCCACATGAGCTACCACCTACCCAAGCAGATAGGGTCTTAGTTTAACATCTCACTCATCCAGATAGCGCATTCAGAAATGCAGTACCCTGAGTTATGCTGGACTGTAGTGTCAGCAATTGACTCACCTGGTATGGGAATAGAACCCACAGCCTTCTCTATTAAAGATGATTGTGCTACCTTTTGCACCACTGATACTGCATAAATGAACTTAAAGAAGAGATAATGCTAAAACAGTACAACAGAGAAATGCATGATGATAGAAAAAAGAGGTAATTCTGGTTATTTAAAATAGCATCAAGACTGCATAAGAGAGTTATGTGCATAAAAAGAAAACAACAGGGAATGGAAACCGATTTTTTGCTGAATGGTTTGTCTGTGTGACCTGTTTATCCTTTGGTTTGGATGTTATGGGAACCAAGCTTGTTTTAAGCAGTGTGTTTCTAAAGTATAGCCAAACAATGCACTTATGCTGTACTGGTGAAGCCAAAAAAGGCCAAAACATACATGTCTGTAGCCAGTGAAGTTTGGCTTTATTGTCCTGAATATACAGTACTTGTAATGACTTAAAAAAATAGTAAAAACTAAAAAATCTCGGTCATTAAGAAGATATGTAGCTGAAACGCCTTAAGGGCTTATTTCATATAGCCTATGTATCTCTACGACAGGAGGTTAGGGTATTATATTGCAGTTTTCTACTGATAGTTTGTCTGTGGGACCTTTTTACCCTTTAGTTTGGATGTTATCGGGGATATTTTGCAGGCAACCTCATGTTTATGAACACCAGGCTTGATGCTCTGTGTGTCTAAACTATAGTCAAACAATGTATTTTGGCTGTACTGACACAGCCAAATAAAAAAAAAATTAGTGGGGTTTAACTTAATTGGCCTGAATGTACCCCTAAAGATGTAAAAAGTCAAAAGTAAGGGGAATTTAGAAGATGTACAGTAGAAGCACTG